>NC_073340.2:5615000-5847500 GCF_027580225.2 Misgurnus anguillicaudatus | reverse complement strand
TTCATAAAAATGATACATTTATTTCATAATCTTATCTAATATTTTTTTTACAAAGATGACGGTGTTGACATGTTATGGTTGTCACAGTAGCAGTGTCCAAAAGTTTAAGAGAAAATAGCAAACATACAGGAGCTTGAGTGATCTTGAAGCATGCAGAAGAGCTGAAGGCTTGAAAATGGGGTCCTCAGGAATGCAGTTGACCCTGTAGTTGTCTGATTTTATTGCTTTTTATAAATATCTGTAGGTGGTAACGAATATGTGGGACACATTTTGAGCAATCACAAAGTAATAGTAAATATTGTTCAAAACTCACTGTTTGTAGTTTGTAATACATATTACAATGTACTCTTTCATGTGGTAAATATATTATTCAATTCAATTGCTTTTTTAATCAAGTTGAAATGATTATCTTTTAACCGAGGACAGCTGATTTTGTAGGTAATGGGTCAGCATATAATCATTAAATTAATAAAAAATAAAAATAAACCATAAAGGAACCTTACATATGTGCGAAGGACACCCTGATTATTACATTGTTTCTTTTTCTTCATGAAAATGTTATTAATTTCCAACAGAATTAGCACTTTTCTTAGTGGGACATGTTTTTGCCAAAGTTTCAAGAATCAGTGAAATATAAATCATATTAACAAAAAAGTAAAGCCATTTTATATGTGACAACAGTTCTGGCCTCTCGTAAATTCTTCCATTCTTATTTAATCCACAATTTACACACATTCATACTTTTTCTTATACCATATGCTATAAACATCTGTTGTTTCTATTTGCTTGACTGACAGTCACTGCAGTAATAGCATTACACGGCAAATCATCTAAATTTTATTTTTAAATTAAAATGGCAAAATTCACCTAAAGTTAAGAAGTTTGCATCGCTGGGTTTGCTAATTATCGGTATTTTTTAATATAAGGACGCATTTTCTGTAAAATAGCTATGAAACAATATGCACTCATGTGCAAACGCTCGAACATAGTGAACATAAACTCCCGCCTTCTTTCGTTTAATTGGTTGGATTGTTTCTCAGCTCTGTAATGTGATTGGCTGGAATTCACGTTTGTCTTAAGAAACACCCTGAACTTAAAACTCTTGCTCGGTCATGTAATTTGATTGGTTGGGAGTCGTTCACTGCGGCTTCTGTGAACAGAAACTTTCATTTTGATTTGTCAACATTTTGAGACTGATGTGCGCTGTTAGATCGCTGCACTAAGCGACTGTGTGTTTTGAAGGAGGCAGCAATGACAGCAGTGAGTTACAAGTGGGTCCAAATAAAAAACACAATGTTGTAATCGTTATTGTTATTACTCTATAACTTACGTGCATTAAAGCAAAGTCTCTTTCTTTCTCTCATTTCGGTCATGTGGCGCTCGTGCCCGCTCGCGGTGTAAAGCGCGTCCGCATTATTCTCTGAGATGCACTTGGCGGCCTTTTGTGCAGCGGATTTTTATTCTTTTTTTTGCGACCTAGTTAAGGCGGTAGGGTTCCCCAGCTTAGGCGAGCCGCCCGAGCTGCAAAGTGCTGCGGGAAATCCTGTAATGTGGTAAATAATAATAAAGAAAGAAAAGTCAGAAAGATTTCATTAAAAAATTAAGCCTTTAAAAGTAAAATGTTTTGGTAACAATACATAATATTTTTAAGTAAATATCACATACTTTTACAGTGTAATTTTACTTTACTTAGTACTAAACTCTAGTAAAACTTAGTAAATTCTACTTAATGTTTTTTTGTTAATTAAAATCAGCTTTTCTTAGTAAATTTGACTTAATTTCACAAGTGTGAAATTTACTTGAAAAAACTTGCAAAAGAAAACAATTTTTTCAGGGTACAAAACAGTTAAAGGACAAGTTCGGTATTTTACACTTAAAGCCCTGTTTTCAGATGGTTTATGGTGAAATAGAACGGTTTTGACTGAAATTTCGACATATGCGGCAATGGGTTTATAGGTGCACTGGAACAATCCTTCCTAAAATGCATTAAACTTTCCTTTACAAAGACGTGAAACTCATCGAGTGGTCAGGGGTGTTCACTGGTATGCTCACACAAAAATCGCTGCAAAAGATTCTTTCCAACAGGTGTTTTAGCATTCGTTGTTAACTTGTGGACCTATTTTTCCAAACGCCTCACACCCGTATATTCTTCCATTGAGAGCTTGAATAATAAACACTCCAGCCCAGGTGGTGGCGCTAATCCACCTTTGCCAATTGCAAGAATACAAACAAAGTTCCCGGCGCGGAGTAATACTGTACCTCACAGCACATCTAATACAAGTCAATGGAGTTGGACAAAAACTACGATAAAACCTGTTGGAAAGCATCTTTTGCAGTGATTTTGTGTGAGCATATCAGTGAACACCCCTGACCACTCGATAAGTTTCACATCTTTGTAAACGAAAGTTTAATGCATTTTAGGAAGGATTGTTCCTGTGCACCTATCAACCCATTGTTGAGGTGGGAGGTGAGAAACAAACACCCGAAAATTCTCGGGGCACCCGCACACGTCGAAATCTCAGTCAAAACCCCTCCACCTCACCATAAACAATCCGAAAACAGGACTTCAAGTGCAAAACACCGAACTTGTCCTTTAACTTACCTTTAAAGGTACACAATAGGTCCTTAAGGTACAGTATGTACCTAAAAGAACACAATTGTATTATGTTGTTTAGTATAGATACAAAACAGTACCAAAAATGTACAGTTATGTACCTTTTATTTTGACAGTGTACTTAGAAATTGTTATGTTATGGTACACAAGCAAAAAATTATACCAACGGTGTAAGGAAAAAATTAGATTTTTTTGCTTGTTTTAAGCAGAAATTCACCTAAATTGTATATTTTTTGTCTATAAACCAGACTCATTTTCTTTGCATTCAACTTGGTCATTTTGCTTATCAAGAAAATGCATTTTAATTTTTTTTCCCCGATATTTGTACTGAAAACAATACAAAAATACTAAGTAAAGAAAGCCATTTTTTTGCAGTAAAGGTTTCCATTTCCAATTATTTATAAAATGCCTGCACGAATGCACTGTACTTCACTGCGGATTAAAGTGCCGGCCAAATTCATAAATGTAATGTAAATATAATACAGGTAGTCATGTGTAAAGTCTCTCACTTTCAGGCCAGACGACCTGTCCTCATGATGTCTTTCTCTATAAATCTATTTAAATAAAAGGCTTTTTCAAAAAATGTCCAAAGTGTGCCGTGCAGTAATTTCTTTTGTTAATCCATTTAATTTTCAACGGAAATAATTTGTGCAAAGTGAATCGTACAAAAACTTCTCATCATCAGCTACTTGTCTCATTCAGGTTAAATGTAATGAACATGGTGATTTACAGTGCACATTTTTATGGTTTATTTGCTTGCATTAATGTCCTGGTAGGTCCAGTAAAAACCAGCTTAGTACAAAAACATATTAGTCACATTGCTTCTCAGAAAAAAAACAGGATCAGTTCGGACTGAGGTGAAAGCAGGGTCAACGTGGACACTGACAGTCCCCAAATAAACCATTCTTAAGACCCCTATAGGACCTACTTAATCAACATAAACATGCTTCTCCCTTTTCTAGAGGATACTCTTATCATCGTTTAATATTAACATTAGCTTCGCTGGAAACAGAGCTACTGTATGTGCACAGGTGTGCAGTACACCTGGTGAAGTGACAGGTACACCTCTGTCCCACATCTCTGATTGGTCGATTCTTAGAAACCGCATTACGGCTAGTGGCTTATTCTGTTGTAAAACTAGACAAACAGTAGAGGGAACACAAACAGAAATGTTTGGAAAGTAATGAAAGATTGTATTGAGAACAGCTGGATTTCAGGTTCGTATTTCTTCTTGTTTGTTTTCAATACATGTAATTATTTACATTGAGTCATTTGGCTTACACTTTTATCCAAAGCAACTTACCATTGGCTAAACCACTGAAATGAGTTTGGGGACTGCCTGTTTGTCCAAATAACGCCAGACAGTATAAAAGCTGTAAAAAAATTGACACTAGTGGTGCAGAAGTTTTTTGTGATAATCCAAATAAATGCATTATATTTTGTGATTTAGGCCGTGTCAAATATTAAAATTGAAATGAAATCAATCAGTAAAATCAAACTTTGATGCTACTAATCTTATAATTAGATGATGATAATCTTACTGTAGATATTACAGGCAGGGTCACATATACAGTACATACACTGTAATAAATTATGCAGCTGGTTGCCAGTAACTTACTGTAGAAGATAAAGACTGAAAATGTTTCATGTTCATTTAACTTGAACAAACTGTTCCCAGTAAATAACATCAATGTTAAATCTACAGAAAATTACTAGCAGCTAGTTGCCAGTAATACTGTAATTTCTACAGAAATGTTTTACAGTGAAATGCACACATAATATATGCAGTAGAAGGATTAAATGAACTGCCTAAATGACTTTTAAAGATCCCTCTGAAAGACTGTCTAGATAAGTGTTTGCCAGATAAGTCTTACGCAGATTCCTACATTTCATAACCCCGCAGGGAATTTTCAGAAGGACTCTGACGCACTTGCACTCCACAATTCTCTCTCTTTATTTTCTTCTCTGGAGCTCTGAAAACATGCGTTTAGTATTCGCTGGTATTTTCGTCTTAAGCTTGTTTTTATACTGCTGTTCCAAAAAGCACCAAGTATTTGTGGCACATCTCTGAAGAAGTACAAAAATGTCGTCACAGCACATTGCGTTGCGTCTTTATTTCACACCGAACCAAAGAAATGATTTTGTGGTATGTGCCAAAGCATGTTTTTACTATTGCACATAACTGTAAAAACTTCTCTCACACCATTTAGACGTGAATGTTATGGAAAGGATTGTCTCGCGTAACCAGACTGAAGGGAAGCTAGCAGCTTTGAATGTCCAAGGACCGCCCAAGAGGCAATATGAGTGACTGACATGTAAAGCAACCAATCAGGTTTCGCTTTGTGCCACGTCATGTTTAGGGGCTTGGAGATGTCGCCACATGGTGTGCAACCATTATTTACAAACATCTCTAAAGTTTATAACAACAATAGCAAACACGCTAAATATAAGCATACTTTTAAACATGCAGTCTTTATTTGATCTTGATGAAGCAAAACTGATGTTAACATGAAAGCTTTCTTCTTCGACGACTTTGGGTTGTTTCCGAGCATACAGTTAAAGATCGTGACACACACACATCTCCCAGAAATCCAACGTGATTTCATGAGAATACGTGTGTATTATAACGCACACGTACATTTTTTATTTGTTTATTATTGAAGATTTCCAGTTATATACCCAGGTGAAGGAGTAGTGCACTTCCATAGTGTACTTAAAGTGCTTTATTTTCGCACACTGATTTTGTACTTAATATACTAAAAATTCATCTTTAGTACTTCTTAAGATGTTCTTAAGATCATCTAAGTGTACTTCACTGTGCTCTTTTGAGACACCAATATGAACTAAAATGCACTTTTAACATATTATCTCTGTATTTAAAAAAATTATTTAGTTAACACTTGTATTAAACTTGAACTCAACTTTCTTACAAAGATGTGTTTAAGTTTACTACCTAAATACATTTTTAAATACATTTTTAGCACATTTTAGTTCATATTGGTGTCTCAAAATAGCACAGTGAAGTACACTTAGATGATCTTAAGAACATCTTAAGAAGTACTAAAGATGGATTTTTAGTATATTAAGTACAGAATTAGTGTGCGAAAATAAAGCACTTTAAGTACACTATGGAAGTCTACTACTTTTTCACCTGGGTAAACAGACAAACAACAACATACAGCAGTCTCGGACCTTATAAACAGTAAAGCAAAATTTTAAAAAACAAAAATGTTCCTACACATTTCATTTATTACGTTGCATAATAGAAAATGAATACATTATATTTGACATTTTTGGTATAAAAATGGTTTGGGTTTAGGGTAAGGTTTGGGGTAGGGTTATAACGTTATCGGTTAAAGGGAAATTAATTATACAGCAATCTTTATGGAAGACTTGTAAATGTTTTACGTTTTGTAGCTGTAAAAACTTAATAATGCTATGATTAAATATTGCAAATACGTCCACATGGTACACTTCAACATCTATTTAAACATACTAAAATGTTTTTTTTTTTTAAGTTACATCTAATACAACCAATTGGACGACTTTTGTCAAGTGTTTCCAGGCTGAGGACTATATGGAAAGGTGTGTAAGTAGTCCAAGAAAAGAGATTTCAGTTGGAAACGATAACTCGTGTCATTGTAGACTTTGGGATTTGTAACTTTGCAAATGCATTAACATACTAACACCAAATGAAATGTAAAATCATGAAAAGGAAAATAGGGGTTCTTTAAAACATTTTTTAATATGTCAGGGAGGTATAATTGCACTTAAATTAAAACTTACTTCAGTTTATTGACCAAAGATTGGCTTCTTTGCACATTTTAAATTCAACATAAAATCAAAATCCTTCAAAATTTCTTAATATTGCTTGTCTGGTCTTGTTTTATCATTATTTCACATTTTCCAGAAAAGATAAATGTAATTGGTTATTCCTCTTGAAATGACATTTTAGCCGGCATCATAAATCATGAAAAAGTACACATTTGTACCTAAAGAGTGCATACTACTGGTACCACACAAGTACATATCTGTACTTAAATAGTATTAGGACCCTTTTAAAGGGTTTATTTAAATAATATACAACTCTATTTCTTAAGAAAAAGCATTGTCACTAAATATTTAGGCTCATGTGATCATTAAACGGAGCCATGGAGGCCTGTCTGTAAAGTCTGTCATACAAAACAATGAGTCTGTGAACTCATTGACTGACTGGACTGTAATACAGCAGGGCTGCCTTTGGTTTCAAACCCAGAATTTTTTCCCCTTTGAATATACAATTCTTTCAAAAAGACTCCTCTTCTTTTTGTTAACTTTAATCTATTGCACGTCTCCAGTTAAATGTATCCACTCACAAAATGTGCCTATGAACTTTGAAAACCTATGCGAAGAGATTTGATTCATTGATGCATTCGTTTATTAAACTCACAACCATTGCAAGGTATAAAAAATAAATGATTGCCTCTCATCTTTTCTAAATATTCCAGTCTTTTTTCTGTATGCGTTGCTAAATCACTTTATAACACGAGGGGATGTTAAAAGGACGTCACATGGAAACAGAAAAGAGCCTTTCAGTGAGAGAGAGAGATTTTCATTTTGCCACTTATTTTCCATTATGGCAGTCATTTCAAAATTGCATAATTGCTTTCAACAAAATTGTCCCAATTTTAAATGGGAGAGAATGCAAACCTTGCAGCTCCTGTTACGAATATAGCCCTCGGCAATGCTTGGGGTCACAACCTCAAGTCTCTTTACACAGATTGGGACAAAAAGTTGAAGGCTGCAACACAATAAACACAGATTATATGGCAAGACCCCGGCATTTATATCCGTGAGGATACAGACACGTACTGTTATTTAGAGCAAAATGTGACTTCTGACGTAATATGAGGCAGATCGTTGCTTCAGACAACATTCAGTATTCAAAACCCATGAAACTGTAATTATCAAGTTGAAAAGAGGTTGCAAACATGATGCAAAATTTAAAAGTATGCAAATTACAAGACATTCGTATTACTTCTGTAGTCGAGGCATCATTTGTAATTTATATGCTATTAGCAACGTTCAATCTCATGGTTTAAAAATAAAGGTGCTTAAAAATGTAGAGGAACCATTTTTGGCTGAACATCTAAAGTTGTTTTCTGTTTCACAACAGGTCATTTGTAGTAAAAAAAAAAATTAAAGAACCTTTGACTGAAAGATTCTTTGTTGAACCATGTTTTGAACTGGCATCACTTCTCCATATACCCTTAAAAATAATGGTTCTAAAAGGGTTCTTTGTAGTAAAACACTTTTGGTTCTCCAAAGTACCTTTTAAGTCAATGGTTGTTAAAAGAACCAATTATTTCATACTTTTTAATAGTCTAAAGAACATTTTCTATTAACTTTTGTGCATCAGAAATGTTGTGTGGATTCTTTATGGAACCGGAAAATCAAAATCAAAGTGTGTATAGTAGCGCCCCTTAATGGCCATCACGTATAAATGTCATTTTCTAAACCAATAGTGTATTTGATGATGCATGTTTTAACAGTAGGTTTGAGGTATCATAAGTAATAAAAATGAGCGGATGTAATTGCACTGTCAGTAGCTTTTCTGTCATTGGGGTGGTACCCTCAAAGGTTCATTTTTGTACATTCATGGGTATACAACACATTGAAATGTTGTACCTTTTGGGGTACTATACTGTAAGTAGGGCTGGGTATTGGCAAGGGCCTCACGATACGATACAATGCGTTGCATGTTGCCATACATTGCAATACATTTTCTTTTTTTTTATCAAAAGTGTAAAAAAAAGAGCTGCATTTTTATTTTATTTTATTTTACTTTTTTAAGGCAAAATCCTTCCACGCGTTGGCTTATAAAGCAGCAGGTGTTTTTAAATTTTCTGCCATTTTCTCACTCCCGCTAACTGGCCGTATATGACAAACAACTGGACAGCGACAACTACAGCAGCAGCGGATGAGGTCGTTTGACACACATAGAGGTTTTTTGTTTTTAAATATCGATAGTAGAGATTGGAATATCGATACACTATCATGGAAAAATGTATCACGATAGTTAGCTGTATCAATATTTTTGCACAGCCCTAACTGTAAGGGCCTATTGGGTACCTTTAATGTTTTACCAGTTAAATGTTAGGGTTACAAAACAATAGGTCCCAAAGGTAATGTACCCCAAAATGTACAACATTGTATTAGGTTTTGTATACCTGTAAATGTACAAAATTGAACCATAGGAAACCACCCCAGCAACAGAAAAGGTACAGTTTTGTATCATTTTTCTAACAGTGTAGTAAATCATAAACGGGGCCATGGCATGAAAATCGGACTTTTTTCATGTTTAAGTGCTATGATTGTGTCCCCAGTGCTTCTATCAACCTAGAAAATGTGAAAAAGATCAATCCAGTAACTTAGTTTTGGTAAACCATTCTCTACAAGCACATGAAAAAATAGGTCGTTGAAATTTGGCTCGCCTTATGATGTCATAAGGAGCTCTTATTATAATATTACCACCCCTTAATCTGCACTATCCAATCACAGCACTGCCATTTAGTGCAGAGAAAAGCACAATTGAGTTGTAATCCCAACAAACCACCATCATTGAATTTCATCAGCTCATTTGCATTTTAAAGGACACACCCAAAACAGCACATTTTTGCACACACCTACAACGTAGCAATTTTAACATGCTATAAAAATTATTTATATGGTATTTGAGCTAAAACTTCACATGTGTGCTCTGGGGACACCAAAGATTTATTTGACATCTTAAAAAAGTCTTGCGCGCCATGGCCCCTTTAAGCAAAACACGTAATACAATTGCCGTATTGCTTTTATATTGTAACACATAATACTATGCTGTCACCTTGTCAGTGATATCCATCCTAAATCACATCTTATTATGAGCATCAAAGTTAATGAAGCATGAAGTTAAAACAAACTTGGTTTTGCAAGTCAGTTCACTCTACTATTTTAAGTTTTGACCTGTGATAAGTTGACATAACTGATAAAAACAAGTTGAAATTGTTTAACTTAATTTTTCACATAAAATATATGTTTGATGTTACAAAATGCTGCCTTTTTTACAATGGCATGACCTTATAGTCAATATGAAAGATATCAAGGTAATATTTTCACAGAATGTTTTTTACATTAGGATGATTTTATAATTTCTATAATGTTTCTATGCCCCATAAAAAAAACAATCATATGAGTTCCAGTGCAATGATAGTAACTCGATAAAGAAGTCATAACTGTATTATATTATCCTATATAAACCACAGCTTTTGTACAGAGCTATCATCTAATAATCTTTATTAAAGCATCTGTGATTACATTTAGTCCTTCAAGCCTTAACAAACACAAACTGTGACATCCACATGACTGTAGGGGAGCACAAGATCATACAGTACAATGATTAACAAGATGAGTAACAGCATACATTTATTTTCATGTTCATGGCAAAAGATAATTGAGCACATTAACAGCTCGACTAGGACGCTCGTGCATTTGCATTTGTCAACAAGACCAATACATCATTGTTATGAGGACAATATTAAACAGTGGTGCTCATACAGGCACATGAATGTTACGGACACACATTTGAGAAATCTTTATTGACTCAATCTTTATGCCTTTTATTTAGGCTTCCCAAATCATATGATCAATGAATTTCATTTTCAAATTCATCTAGGAATTCCATGAGGGTGGGAAGTATTTGTTACATTGACATTCATCCTAAATTTACACCCTGATTCAGCCAATGCTGATCAAAAACAGAAATATTTTGATAATGCCTCACAATGATAGTGTTCATGCTTTATGCTTACACTGTCAGGAAAAATAAGGTAAAAAACCAGGTACAGATATGTATAAATTTGGTACCAATATGTACTTTTGAGGTACTCATGTTGGTATCAATATGTCCCTCTGATGTACTAATATGAACTCTGCAAGTGCAAAGGTGTACTTTTTGAAATGGTACTTCCCCAGGGACTGCTTTTTTAAAGTTTTTTTTAAAGATGTAAAGTTAAGTCAACTTACAAAATGCTGCATGTTAAACGGTGATAGGAAAAAGTAACATCTAAAAGAAAATAACACACTTTCCCTTTAAATTATTTATTGAGAAAACACTGCGATAAAACAAGCACTGCATGTCAATACCATTTACATAATCATCTAAATTATTTATACACCAATCAATCATCATCTTTTTTCAATACATGTGGTTTTTACATTTCAGACAGGGTTTATATTTTGCCCTTTTGTAGTTAAAATAGATTAAAATATCTCATTTGCATAAAGGCTACATCATTCTGAAAAACAGTCCTGTTAAATATTTGCAAACATGTAAAATTGTCCATTTCTCTAAAACCCCAGTAATACTGATGAATACGCTACCATGTCAGAGGCATAGCTTTGACATTAGATTTGGCATTCATGGTTGTTTTATTCTCAGCACATTCCACGTTTAAAACTGCTTGGAAAATGCAACCCTCCTTTCCAATGCGGCATTTTAAAAAGTTGAAGTAGTGACACGCCTGGAAAAAAGCGCGTCTACATTCAAAATAACGTATTTGCGCTAAATGTGAAACGCCCTTACACTGTAAAAAATGCAGCAAGTTAAAACAACTTGGTTTTGCAAGTCAATCCAACCTACTTTTTAAAGTTTTGACCTGTGATAAGTTGACATAACTTATAAAAACAAGTTAATTGTTAAGTTAAAGTAACATAAAATATGTTGATTTGACAAAAATGCTGCATTTTTACAGTGTAATGTGTTAACTTCACAAAGAAATTGAAAAAGCTAAATTTAACAACAAAATTAAAAGCCGAAATCTGTATATCTAATACAGAACCCCTAAGGGGACATGGTGCAAAAATTAAATAAAGTTTAGTTTCATGTGCTCACGTGAAACTTTCATGTGCTCACGCAAAACCTTCATGTGCTTACGTGAAACTATCGCGCGCATGTGAAAGCGAAACTTTCACGTGCGCGCACGATAGCTTCACATTGTTAACACATTTTTACAGTGTTATGTGTTAACTTCACAGAGAAATTGAAAAAGCTGAATTTAACAACAAAATTAAAAGCCAAAATCTATATTATAAGGAGCCCCTAAGGGGAGCAAAAATTAAATAAAGTTTAGTTTACGTGAAACTATCGCGCGCGCACGTGAAACCATCGGGCGAAAGTTTCATGTGAGCGCGCGATAGCCTCATGCAAGCATGCGATAGTTTCACGTGAGCATGGGGAACTGAACTAAAAAAAAAGTCTGCACATGAAGGTTTTGCGTGAGCACATGAAACTAAACTTTAGATTTTTTACTCTAATGTCCCCTTAGGGGCTAGGTACTATTACGTGGCACAGAGTACGAAAACAAAAGGCAAGCAAAGAACAGTTTTTCACAGTTTCCTTGGCTAATATTTTGTGGAGTAATATAAATACAGCACCAATGTACTGCAACCATAGGGCTGTCTACCGTTTAATAGTTCAGCCTTCAAAAATAAAAATGATCTACTATTCCGAAGTATGCTAAATTACACGTGTTAGATCATGTAAACTATTAACGTTTGACTTTAATGCATTTTAATGCATACACAGTTCCTGTAGCTCAATTGATGGAGGATTGCAATAGCATCACAAAAGGCCTGGGTTTAGCACTTCACCTTTTACATTCACCCTACAGGGTGTCTTTGTTTGGCTGTTTTTACATTTGCATTTCTGTATTTCAAATAAACAGGTACTTTACACATATAATAAAGGCTCAGTTTAATCTTTCCCTTAAGGATTTCACTAAAGCTAAGTCTGATTAGCTGATATCTTGAATAAATTCATGAGCTCATTTCCATTGTGTTTGAGCCTTAATGTTCCCAAAAGCACTGGAGAGAGAGCGTTCTGTCATTTTCAACAGCACTGAACTCTCTTTCCATCATCTGCGGTTTCATGTAATACTCCAAACTATTTAATCTTTAAGATTACACTTTGTTTGTTTGTTCTTGCAAATGAACGATAAACTCTGTCTTGTTTTAAAATCACACAAAAGATTTGTGAGTGTGACTGAGCCTGTATAAGTATTGTCTACAATGGCTCATGAAAGATAAATGCATTGTGTTTTGTATAAATATAAAAGGGAATTCATGCATTATATTTCACACACAATATTACCACTACTTTTATTTGTAGATAATTGAAGGGATAGTTCACCTAAAATGTTGTCATCACTTACACAGCTTTTCATTTACTTGTTTACAACACAAAAGAATAATGATAATATAATACAAGAGTGACAAAACGATGGCAAAATGTACATTATGGGTTAACTATTCTTTAAAATGACATTTTCAACTACCCTCAAGGCATAATAAAGTTTATTAAAAGATAAACTCTTGGAGTCGAGGGTGTAGTGGACAGTGCTCCGACATATATTTGAAACGCACTTTCAGTAACCTGAGTTCGAATCCCGGCTCAAGGCGCTTTGCCGGTCCCGTACCCCCAGTATCAAACAAAGGCATAAACTGCGCCCCAAAAATGCATGCTTGAAACCAATAAATTACTGAGCGAGATCTGAATAAACACTGGCTCATTAAACAAAGCAGCATCCAAGTATTAGAGGTGTTTTCATGTAGTTAGAGTGCCCTCTAGTGTTAAGAGTGCTACAAGCCCAAAAAACTTTCTCTGTTTTGTTGGACATATCACAGTATATTAACTAAACATATAGTGTTCAGCCTGATCTAGACAACTAGTGAGACTCACAACATAGCTAAATTATGATATATAACAATAAAGAACACATGTGTCATACTTTGGGTAATACATTCTCCCTCAAATAAAATTATATATGCATACACCTACCATAATGATAAGAACTAGTGACGGGCCGATATATGACCATCGATCTGCCGATATTTCAATATATTTTCTGCGTCTGCCAATGATTCTTTCTGTTTCTTATATTTGTTATTCATAATGAAGACAATCAGATGTAAAGCCAATGTCTGACCAGTAGCAGCCGGTGCGTTCTCTTCCGAGAAGAGCAAAATATGTGTTTGGGGTTTAATGTGTGTGGCTCGTCATGTGAAAACATGTGTTCGGCGCGTCATAGGAACCAACGTGCACTGCGTGTCATGTCAAAATATGTGCCTGCTGCATACGTGCCAATAGGGTTCATGATAAAAAAGACGCTCACGTCTCGTAAGACACCAAACTCTGATTACACATGAGATTAAGCAAGTACCCCAAGCGTCTCTTTTATCATAAACCCTTGCGAAGCGTCTGCAGCAGGCATGTACACTCATTTACTAAAGGATTATTAGGAACACCACACTAGCATCTCGCAGTTGATGGAGATTTGTGTGATGCACATCCAGGTCATGAAGCTCCCGTTCCACCAAATCCCAAAGATGCTCTATTGGGTTGAGATCTGGTGACTGTGGGGGCCATTTTAGTACAGTGAACTCATTGTCATGTTCAAGAAACCAATTTGAAATGATTCGAGCTTTGTGACATGGTGCATTATCCTGCTGGAAGTAGCCATCAGAGGATGAGTACATGGTGGTCATAAAGGGATGGACATGGTCAGAAACAATGCTCAGGTAGGCCGTGGCATTTAAATGATACCCAATTGGCACTAAGGGGCCTAAAGTGTGCCTAGAAAACATCCCCCACACTATTACACCACCAGCCTGCACAGTGTTAACAAGACATGATGGATCCATGTTCTCATTCTGTGCCAAATTCTGACTCTATCATCTGAATGTCTCAACAGAAATCGAGACTCATCAGACCAGGCAACATTTTTCCAGTCTTCAACTGTCCAATTTTGTTGAGCTTGTGCAAATTGTAGCCTCTTTTTCCTATTGGTAGTGTAGATGAGTGGTACCTGGTGGGGTCTTCTGCTGTTGTAGCCCATCCGCCTCAAGGTTGTGCGTGTTGTGGCTTCACAAATGCTTTGCTGCATACCTCGGTTGTAACGAGTGATTATTTCAGTCAAAGTTGCTCTTTTATCAGCTTGAATCAGTCGGCTCATTCTCCTCTGACCTCTAGCATCAACAAGGCATTTTGGTCCACAGGACTGCCGCATACTGGATGTTTTTTGCTTTTCACACCATTCTTTGTAAACCCTAGAAATGGTTGTGTGTGAAAATCCCAGTAACTGAGCAGATTGTGAAATACTCAGATCGGCCCATCTGGCACCAACAACCATGCCACGCTCAAAATTGCTTAAATCACCTTTATTTCCCATTCTGACATTCAGTTTGGAGTTCAGGAGATTGTCTTGACCAGGACCACACCCCTAAATGCATTGAAGCAACTGCCATGTGATTGGTTGATTAGATAATTGCATTAATGAGAAATTGAACAGGTGTTCCTAATAATCCTTTAGGTGAGTGTATTTTGACATGACACGCCATGCACACAGAGTCACACGACGCGCCGAACACATATTTTGTCATGACGATCCACACACATGACAATGTTTTGATGAGTATCGCATTCGTGTCTCCTCGGAAAGTAAGTCACGAGTCGCCACTGTGTCTGACAGACACCAATCAGGATTTACTTTTAAACGTGATGTTACGTTGTGTTACACACAATGACACTCTGGTCTGGTGTGTAGCAAAGTCTTATTCAAACAGTAACGTGAGGTCTCAGATCCGCAAAACAAATGTCTTTTCAAGTAGTTAAAAAGGGTATGCATATTTATTTAGTTTTACCTATTTTCTTTTTGTCTCCTATTTACTGTAATTATCGGCCTCATTGCTTTTACAATATAGACATAGGCCATTAAAAACCCCATATCAGTAAAACACAAATAATATCCGCAGTATAAAGTTAAACAACTTTGTCATGCAATTGCAAGTCAATTCAACCTACTATTTTAAGTTTTGACTTGTTGAAATTGTTTAACTTAGTTTGTTTAACATAAAAATATGTTTTGATATTATTTTTTACAGTGATGAACCTTTAAAGTAGCTTATGTTTGGGCTAATATGTAAATGTGCCATTTTTGTTATTCTCCCATCCTTACAGACTATTTCTCCCACCCTCTTTATATTAAAGAGGAAGGCAGTTTATGCTTATGTACATTTAATGTAAACAAAATTCTGAGTATAAGCATAATAAACAATAAAACGACACTTAAGTGATGCTAAAAATCAAATCAGTCGCAAATGAAAACATACAGTATTCTATATTAAAATCAAACTTGTTTGCATCCCTCATCCTCTCCTTTACTTAATATTTTCAACAATGCCTTGGATCATGCAAACAATAAAAGGCATTATTATGGACCTTTAGAGAGTAATACTGTATGAGGGATGTTGGTATTATTTAACTATATTACATTGTTATCATTCTAAAATTTGTGCGTCAATCAGCTTGTTGCCCCTTATCATTGACTGAGTGTATGACAGCACCTGGTGCAAGATGATGCTGTTTGAGGTTGTAGGGTTACTGGCGCTTACTTGCCAGCATTTCCCTCCAATCATCCGACCAGGACAGAAGTCGCCGTTGGGAGGGGTTCAGTGGCAGGTGCTTGTTGTGACAGGCACTGAATAAGATGTGTTCCCAGGTAGGATTGGGCTCCACACCTTCAAAAGAAAAAAGATGTATTACACGTGATGTAAAGATGGCTCAACAAGCCCGAGATCCAGTTCATGCTCACCCAGGATATCAGGTTTGTCATCTATGAGAACGTCTCCGGTCACTATGGTCTTGTCTCTGGTCAGGATAATCTGCTCCAGGAAGTTAGGGCCCAGGTGTTTCTCTACCCATGCATACTGGGGACAAACATGCTTAATGAGAGGAATCCATGGAAACTAATAGAAATTTCACAGAAATGCAGACTTTACACCATAAAAATAATGTGGGAGCTTAAATTACCTTGAGTTTGACAAACATAGGGTACTATGCACACAAGGACACATGTTCGCTATCACGTGGTCACAAATTGACTGTAAAATTAACAGGTTTGCGTAAATCTTACCTTTTCATATGGACAGTAGCTGTAATGCTTTATTGGACTGGTGCAAATGAAGACATCTGTACTGGGTGAAGAAAGAGAGACTTAGTTTACAGATTTTAAAGGAATACCTGATCAGAGGTGTAAAGTACTTGAGTAATTTTACTTGATTACTGTACTTAAGTATTATTTTTGGGGATTTTTACTTTACTTGAGTACAATTAAAAATCAGTACTTTTACTTTTACTTAATTAAATTTTTTAAAGAAAAAAAGTACTTTTTACTCCTTACAATTTTATTTACAGTCAAAAAGTGCTTCTATTTTAGAGATCTATTTTTGCTTGCTCTGTCAAACCAATTGAATTGGGCTGATGGTCAGTTTAATTGAAATGTTATTTATTCTGGAGCCTTTGGACCACACTGAGGAATTGGCCAACAGTTCATCTAATGATGAAGACTATTTGCTTCTTTGAAACCGACAACACATGAAGTGTGACACGTATCCTGCTGTTTGCAGCCTGTCTATCAAGACCTTGTTCACACTGTCAGTCCAAATTTTGGTGCATATCTAATTTGAAAGACTCACTGTCCACATTGTGTACCACAACTGTTCAGATCCGATCTGTGCATCCTGTAGCCGTTTTCGGGATTATATGTTTCTATGGCAATGACGTCGTGCTGGCATGACAATCTGCCTCGACGTCTGATTTGTTTTATGTGACGTGACAGCATGACGTAACCGAAAAGCTACACAAATGCGATCAGGACGGTAAGACTGAAATGGGTTTCGAACCACCTCTGGATGTAGCCTGAAACGGATTAGAGAAACAGATTTCATGTGGTTTTTAGCCATTCACCGTTCTAAATGTGATTGGATTCCTATCGGATATGCACCAAAATCGGATTTGGACTTACAGTGTGAACAAGGTCTAATACACCTTATCCTGCATCGGCTTCCTGTGAGAGGCTTAATAGAGCTTGAAATTTAAGTTAAGTTCGAGGTTTTGAATTTTGAATAGCATGTTGCATACTAAAATTCATTGTCATTGTCACGGATCTCTGCATTTTTCTGTGTCTGTGCCGCGGGCTTTCTTTTCCGTGTCAGTTTCGCGTATTGGTTACTCAATTGTTTGGGGTTAGAACGACTTTCTGTAACATAAAATTACATCCAAACCCAACTCCTAACTCTAACGTCAGGCGACAATTGTTTAAAAGTATGGAATTTTTTTTATTAACCAATAGTTAAAGTGACATCCTAACCCAAAGCCCAAATCTAACCCCAAACCCACGCGAAAATGGTTTAAAAATAGGAAAAACAATTGAGTAATCAATACGTGAAACTGACATGAAAAAGAAAGTCTGTGGTACAGACACGAAAAATGCGGAGATCCGTGACAATGACACGGATAAATTAGCAAAATATTCTGTGACTATACCACTGAACTTTGTGAGATCGTGTTGGAAATTATGTAGTAGTCTTATAGTTTGATAAGGAAATACAATTAAATACAAACAGTTGTAAAGAATAAAACCTTGTATGTGGTTCATTCACTTCATGTTCTTAGAGAAAGCTTAAACATGAATCTCTCGTTTTCCTTCTTCCGGTTACTTTTACTTTTTTAATACTCAAGTACAATTTAATGTGGTACTTTTTACTTTTACTCAAGTATAATTCTGGCCACATACTTTTACTTCTAATTGAGTAAAATTTACACTCAGTACTTGTACTTTCATTGAGTAAAATTTTTGAGTACTTTTTACACCTCTGTACCTGATAATTTACTCACCCCCATGTCATCCAAGAGGTTTATGTCTTTCTTTGTTCAGTCGAGTACAAATTAAGTGTTTTGAGGACTTTTCTCAATGTAATAGACTTTATTGGACCTCAACAGTTCAGTTTTAATGCAGCTTCAAAGGGCTCTTAAAGATCCCAACAAAGGAATAAAGGTCTTATCTAGCAAACAATCATCGTATTCGCAAAAAATATGTACTTTTAAACCACAAATTCTTGTCTTGCATTAGCCGTGTGATGTGTCAGCGTGACCTTAAATCGCGTCTACCGTTCCTAGTTTGCAGCTTGAACAGTTTGAATGCATTCGCGCATCTAAAGCAAAGTAGAGTCACGTGACTCAAAAGTGAAGTCTATATTAAAAATTACCAGGTTGCCCGATGTCCTCACTGACACTCTTCCAAGCGAGGTCCTTTTTATTCCTGTCTCTATAGAAATAAGAACTTGTGTCGTATAGCTCCAGGTGACTGCTTATGGACAATATCAAGCTTTCCTACAGGTGGAATGAGTGACTCTCCACCGGGCAGGGCTGCCGCCACAGCACCAAGCAGGCTCCTGATTGGTTAACGTGGCGCAAAATTCCGCCAAAGTTAAATTTTTCAACTCAGGCGTCACCCGCAAATTCGCGTCAAACGCAAAATGCACAAAATGTACCACACATACTGTGCCAGGTGCTCAATTCGCGCAAACTAGATGTGCGAATGAGGCAGAATCACGTCTTCCACCCCGCACCAAACGCCTCATCCGCGCCGCGACACCTCCAGACGCGCGTCAACGTGTCTTCGCATTGACTTAACACTGAAATCACTCGCGCTTCACGCCTCTACCGCGGCTGGTGTAAACGCAGCATTATGCCTCGATTGGGATCGAGCCATTTGAAGCTGCATTGAAACTGTAAACTGTTGAGGTCCATTAAAGTCCACTATATGGAGAAAAATCTTGGAATTTTTTCCTCAAGAACTTAATTTCTTCTTGAATGAACAAAGAAAGACATAAACATCTTGGATGACATGGGGTGAGTAAATTATCGTTTTTTTTTATAAAAGTGAAATATTCCTTTAATATACAGACTAGCCACGCTTTTCTCTTTTGTAAGTTCATCAGAAGGGTGGATGCCTTATTAGTAAGGTTTATAAGAAGTTTTATACATATACCGTATTTTCCGGACTATAAGTTGCTCCGGAGCATCAGTCAAAAACACATTTTAAAGAGGAAAAAACATATATAAGTCGCAGTGGACTATACGTCTTATTTATTTAGAAAATGATTTCACAAAATACACGCCGAAGAAGAGACATTTAATCTGGAAACAAGAGTCATAAGTCACTCAGGTATATTTGTAGCAATAGCCAACAATACACTGTATGGGTCAAATTTATAGATTTTTTTAATGCCAAAAATCATTATAGATAATTATCAAGTAAATATCATGTTCTATGAATATTTTGTAAATTTCCTACAGTGAATTTATATCAAAAATGTATTTATCATTAGAAATATGTGTTGCTGCTAAGGACTTCATTTGTACAACTTTAAAGGCGACTTTCAAAAAAAAATTAGTTTTTGATTCTCGATTTTCATATAGTTGCATCTCGGCCAAATATTGTCCTATCCTAAACATCAATGAAAAGCTTTATTCAGATGATGTCTAAATTTCAATTTCAAAAAAAATTTACCCTTATGACTAGTTTTGTGGTAAAGGGTGACATTTATTCATTTAGCAGGCGGCTTACAAATGTTAGAGCGTTTCACTTTCAAGAGCTTCAATGTAGTATGAACAACCTGAAAGACAGCTTTTTAAATTTATGTAAAACATAAACTGTGGAGAAGTTAGGTGTTAGTCAGGTGAATGTGAATAAAGGTATAACTTACTTTTCCATCTTGGACATCTCCTTCACAGCTTCCACACCTCCAGGTAGAGGGTCCAGCTCCATGAAAAAGTCTTTTGACTCCCAAATGCTTACGGCCTTGTCCTGCATTCAATGAAACAACTGCATTATTCTCAAAACCACAGTTCATGCACCTTTCGACCAATCAAATTATGTAGTTTATCCAGTGATTCGACTATTAGATAAGAACTATTACAGGTGTTTTTTATCAAAAATCTGACAAATTACCATACACAAATAATTGTATAGAATATCTACAACTTTAAAGGCCAGTAAATAACAAAAGTATAATTCTTTTGTCATGACCAGAAAACCAGTTTAATGACACAGGCAACATTTTTGGGAGTGCACCTATGCTGACTATGTAGACAACTGATCAAATAGGATTGCCAGTCATGGAAAAACTGGAAATATCAGAGGATTTTACAACATGGAAATTTTCTCTAGGCAAATGTAGTATACTGCAGTATCTTAATACAGTATGATACATTACAATAGTAAATAATACACTTTGTTAATGTATAATACAGTATTATATTGACTATCGTGAATTGATATGTTGTATGTAATATTATAGTATACTCACTGTAAAACCTAACAGTTAAATTAACACAAACCATTTAAGTAAACCGGTTGCATTAGACCATTTAAGTTTTTAAACACATACATTTAAGTACTGAGAACTTGAGTAATGTGCAATTATGCACTTATATTTAAGTAGTGTTAACTTAAATACAAGTGCATAACTGCATATGATTCAATTTGTTTAAGTTCACAGTACTCAAATGTATGTGTTTTAAAACTAATGCAATCGGTTTACTTAAATGGTTTGAGTTGAGTTAAATTTTAGGTTTTACATAGACTATATTTACTGGAGATGCACTGATATTACATTTTCCACCGATACATTAAGCATAGACTCAATTCTGAAGAGTACATTTTGTTATTAATTTATATAATGACCATTTGAACATCAAACTATGTTTCTTTACATTTTCCATACAATGAGCTCAAATTTATTGCATCTTCCTGTTCTCCTTTGACTGACAGGGTATATCTCGCATGTGCTTTTTAGCGACCAGTATCGATTGTTGGCCGATATATCGGTGCACCTCTAATATTTACTGTGGTAAGGTTTAAAAAATATATAGTATCTAGGAATTTTCACTGTAAATTTACTATAGTAAATACTACACTATGGATAATACACTATGTTTCATGTGAGATACGTGTATTTTTGAGGTACAGTATTTCTAAAGAATAATGAATGAATGTACGGACAGATCAGCTGTCATTCATCAGGCATCTTGATGACAAGATGAGACACTTACAAACAGGTCACTTCTCAATTCCCCGTACTGTGTCGATACCCAGAAGCCTCGTCTGTCCTCTAAAGATATATACGGCTCGTTCGGATACCTCGACTTGAATTTCTTTAAAAATCCTCCCTCGAAATCTGCAAGTACACCGTCCATGTCCACCAGTACTCGAAGTCTCCGGTTATTCGATGACATGTTGGCAGTACATTGAAAGTGAAACGAGGAAGAGCCTCTCCTCACCAACCGCACGATCCTCGGTAGTAAAGTCATGATGATAGTACCGCAAACGAAACCTCTCAAAGTCCACCGATCCAAAGTCCTCCAAATCCAGCGCTGCCACTTTGCAACGTGCAAAGTTTAGTCTAATTATATATGAACAACAGGGAGGTGTTTTGTTACAGAATAAAGCAGGTCGTATTGTAGCCCATTCTGCTATCTCTCAGTTGTTATGCACATTGTTAACGCGGTTGTCTTTGTTACGGGGTCTTTTGTTTGTTTCAGCGGGGTCAGAGGGTCGCGATTTCATGCTTTTCCAGTACTCAGTGGTATTGAATTGCAGTGGTGACCTCCACCTATAGACCCCTGTTTTTGTTTACAGTTGTACAAATGCCTGAACAGCTGCAAGATGACACAGTATCACTGTATGCCAAACGCAACCATTGTAAACAATATAATATTATTAGTATGCACTGTTTTTGCCGTTTAGTTTATTCCCTTCATGTCAGCAAACTAATGTTGTTCCCAGTCTAAACGGCCACGGGAAAACAGCCGGACCAAGATAATTCACTAGGGAGAGATAACCCACCCAGATACCAGTTACGCGTTAAGAATGTTAAAAACGACTTTTTACAATATGTAACTTGTTTTATTTAACAAATGTTATTCGTTGAATTTATTGTTTAACATGTTAATAAAATGTAACACATGAAAGATATGATTCTAAATTAGTTCGTGCGAATATATAAATAAACAACTTGATAGATCTTTTAACTCGATTTTAATCTAAAATAACAAAAATTGTATTGGCCTAAATTAGATGTCTGAAGATAAAAAATGAAGTTTGTTTTAAATAAACTTAAACCTAGTGTATCCAAAACACACAAATTTATGTGTAAACTTAAATGTTACGTTGTTTTTATCTTTTTCCGCTCTACATCAAATCTGACAACACGCACTTCCGCCTGCACTGGACATCGGTTTGAAGAGGATCATCTATCCAATCAGAGCATCTTTGTCAAACCACTTATTTTCTCCTTTTTACGGCCGTTGGCATCCAGCTTATAGGTGCATTACTGCCCCATCTGCTTCGGAGTGTTGATCAAATAATAAATAGGTCTACAAAATAGACTGTAAAAAATACACACAAATTTCCTTACCCCCATTTCCTTCTCAGACGAAACACTTCCTTTAACTTAAAGCTACTTACAGAAAGGATTTTCCAAACGGAAGTGAGCATCCACATCCACATGCTCACGCTCTTCAAAGGGTATATAAGACAAACGTAAACAACATTTGACAAAATTATACTTTTATGCAACTGAATTCTGGATTTCACGCGCATGTGCAGCGTTGTCAAGGTAACACTGATCTATCAGTCACTTCGCCAACGGAGATCCAATCGCTCACTTCCGTATTGACAATAACGTTACCCCAGATGATTGAAAAGTTAAACATGTATAATAAAGAACTGCTATATGTGTATGTGACAACGTCCGCTTTTGCAGTTCGCTTTCCAATGGAACGAGAGAGTTAACTTTCCCGAAATCTCGTCGAATCAGAGCTGTCACTCAAACCTCGCGATATTTGGTTGTTGTTGGCGGCTCTGGGGCCGTCCCTTCTGTACAGCGGAGCTGCTTCTGACATTTGAATGAAAAACAACTCCACAAAAGCGCAAAACGATGGCTTCAGCTCTGGAGCAGTTCGTAAATAATGTGCGGCAACTCTCCGCTCAAGGTACGACCGTGAACACGGCCCGTGAACACTCTTAAATAAAATCATGCTAACGAATGCATCGGCTAACTAGCTTAATGCTAAAAACCGATAGCAGGACAAGTTAGCCCGATAGCGTGCTAGTTGTTTATATTTTATGCAGCAACACATGGTGCTTGGAAATTATAAATGAATGCTATATTTGCCCTATAAATGCCTTATACTATTAACACACAAATAGTCTATGCTTGAAGAACTGTTAAGACTTTATCCTGGTGCAATGACTGAACGTGTCACGTTAGCTGAGTCATTTATGAAATAAATCAAATTGGAGGGGTTTTGAAAGAAGCGGCAGTAAAATGGGATGCTGTGATCGGTCCAGAATGATCCAACCTGTCACATGATTTTTACTGTGATAAAGATTTGATCCTGCGGGTGTGTTTTTCCTCAATGGAGATCACAACTAACTTATCCTAATATTGGGTTACACTGTATGTCCAATCAATTTCCTGCATATAGATTTACACCAAGGTTGATGTTTTTTGGCACAGGCAGCTACCGCATGGAAAATGACAGGACAACATCAGCATTAAAACCTAAAACATTGCAGCAGCAATGGAATGATACAATGATTGCATTAAACTTTGCTTGCTTTTCAGCATTTGGGTGTGTAAATGTCAAGTTTTTATTCATAAATGTCTGTGCTCCTGCTTACAGGTCAGATGACCCAACTATGTGAACTCATCAACAAAAGTGGTGAGCTTCTGGCCAAGAATCTCTCCCACCTGGACACTGTTCTCGGAGCTTTGGACATCCAAGAACACTCCCTTGGTGTTTTAGCTGTTCTGTAAGTTAGTGGTTTATTAATATACATGGCTGGTCTGATATAGCGAAACATTTTTTTATCAGCAATTCCTTGGAAACCTAAAAAATAAATACAAAAATAAAATCATTGCAATATTCCCAATTCCCAAATAATTTTTAGTTGATCCACATTTCAGTATTAGATTTCAGTATTTTTTTTTTTTCATTTCTTGGTGCCGATCTAAAAAAGTTGTTGTAACTGCCTTCCAGGTTCGTGAAGTTTTCCATGCCAAACATCCCTGATTTTGAGACCTTGTTTTCCCAAGTCCAGCTCTTCATCAGCACCTGCAATGGAGAACACATTCGATATGCGACAGACACATGTACGTGAAATGGCAAAATAAACACATCTGCTTTCTATAGCACAGTTTAAACTTTAGTTTTTCTCTTCTGTTCTTCGCATTTTTATTATTTTCTTGTCCTTACAGTTGCCGGTCTCTGCCATCAGTTGACAAACGCCCTTGTAGAAAGAAAACAGGCAAGTTAACCTCTGTTAATGTTCATTGGATGTTTTCTTTCTATTGAATAACAAAACTCACATTAAGTTCTTGTTTTTCCACAGCCCTTGCGTGGAATAAGTATAATCAAACAGGCCATAGACAAAATGCAGATGAACACAAACCAGCTTACCTCAGTTCATGCAGACCTGTGTCAGGTGAGTTATGAAATGAAACAGCGGAATGATAGTAGTTGGCCTTTAAGGTCATTTTTATAAATTGAATGGGTTGCCTTTCTGTACATTACCTACAGCAGTGGTTCCCAAACTTGGGGGTGCGAGATGGTGCAGTTTTATGAAATTATATAAAATACATTCATTTATCATACATTCTGTGTAATCAAACCTCACAAAAGTATAGCTACCAACCAACAACACTACATTGTATAGTTTTGTTAAATTGTAAATGTGCAAAAGTGGAAATGATTAAACAAAAGTAAAAAACTAAAGACAAGACAAAAAACAGCAATTATGATAATGATATTATTATAAAGCAATTATAATAAGCAAAAATGATTTAGAAAAATAGGTATTTAAGTAATAATAGTATGTATAATAATAATGATGGTAATAATTACATTAATAATTCTAAAGATGGATATTACAGGAATATTAATAATTACAATGTTAAAAGTAATGCTACATATGATGATGATAACTATAGTAATGTCCATAATAATAACTTAATATTAATAATAATAACAACTACTACAATATTATATTAAAAGATGGTGATGATGATAATAATATTTTGTGATGACGGCTACAGTCATTTTAATAATGATAAAGGTAATAATAATGAAGATGATGTAGTAATAATAATAACACATACCACACCAATCCAAACTGCGATGTCAGTGTATGTTTTTTTTTTTTTAATTCAAATTCTTCGTTTGAGAAAATGTAATACATTTTCTTTGGGGGTGGGGGCGCATAGGAATGCACCCTACATGGGGGGAGAGCGTAAAGTTGCACCACGAAATAGCTTACAATGTTAGATGTTATGCCAGCAGTGCAACACAAAAATACATAGCACACACAATATAATGGAAATTTTACTTTTTGAATATGAAACTTATCATCTGCCATTTTGAAGTCATTTTTGTTACTGATCTTGGTAATGGATTCTGGGATTGGCTTGCCTGTAATGATACATGCTTAGTGAAAATTCATAACAAAAGATAACTATATATGCAATTCCAGCGTTATGGATGTGATATTTGTAGTCAAACCTTAAAATATTAATACTCAGTAATAGTTACCAATGCTTTATTACCAATAAATTGAACCATCTGTTTAAATTTTCCTAGACCCCTGAAAAATTGAGCCTATGTATCCGAAAAATATATTTACTTGTTTTTTATTTTACATTAGGGAAAGATGCAGAGACCTTGCATGGGTATTTAAACCACTAAATATTAACATGTGCGATACCAGTATGGTTAAAAACTTTGGGTAAAAACGTTTTCATAATAAGGTTGACATTTGTATGGAATTGCGCATGTTGTTATAAAATTACTGTATAAATAACTTGGTTTTTTTTGCCAATCAATAATTTTTGTGCTGTTGTAATAATTAATGCATTTTACCGCTTTCACTTTATTTATTTAGACTTGATTATGTGATGTATATATTGTATTACTCATGTTACAATGTTGTATTTACAGTTATGCCTTTTAGCAAAGTGCTTCAAACCTGCAGTACCGTTTCTGGAGTTGGACATGATGGATATTTGTAAGGAGAATGGAGCGTATGATGCAAAGCACTTTCTATGTTATTACTACTATGGCGGCATGATCTACACGGGTCTTAAGAACTTTGAAAGGGCACTGTATTTTTTTGAACAGGTATTATCACTTTTTGTTTTATTTTTTCTACACTAAGTTTGTCTGCACTAAGACTAGGTGATCAATCTAAAACAAGTCTTGTCTTTTTTACTATTTGTATTAGATGTAATGTTGCAAAATGTATTTTGTTATGATTAAGAGAGTTCTCTTTTCAGGCAATAACCACTCCAGCAATGGCTGTCAGCCACATCATGTTAGAAGCATACAAGAAATACATCCTGGTGTCACTCATCCTTCATGGAAAAGTACAGCAGCTACCCAAATACACATCACAGATCGTAGGGCGATTTATCAAGGTAAATCACAATATTATCATTTTTTTTTCTGCCACAATCTAGTTTTTTTGCCACTTTAAAGGTTAAGCTATTCGTCTTTTCTATGTGTGTTTATGTTCTAAAGCCCCTTAGTAATGCTTACCACGAGCTGGCACAGGTGTACGCCACCAATAACCCAGCAGAGCTCCGCGGTGTGGTCAACAAACACAGCGAGACATTTACACGGGATAACAACACCGGCCTAGTCAAACAATGCCTGTCATCCGTCTATAAGAAAAACATTCAGAGGCTAACCAAGGTCAGTTTAACTAGCATACATAGAGACTCTGACATAAATAGCTAATTCTTTATATTTTATGTGGATGAACAATCCCTTTAATGTGTTTTTTACCAATGGAGTGCATATTGTTCATTTTGTCAATCAAACTATCATTTTGGAGGAGTCAACTATTTGTTTCCCTCAATTTACAGACATTCTTGACGTTATCCTTACAAGACATGGCAAGTCGAGTTCAGCTCTCTGGCCCTCAAGAAGCCGAAAAATACGTCTTACATATGGTATGAATCCAGATTCACCTTTACATACAGATTCTGTAATCACATCTGTTTATTTTACATCAGTTTCAATCAGACGTGGCTTTAAGAAGATTGAACTTTTGACCGAATACTTCTGCACTGACTAATGTTTTCCTCCGTGTTGTTTCTTGTAACACAAGACAAAGTGCAAAAATGTGTGTTTCACATAAATAACTTGTGATTCTGGTTGCATTTGAAGTTTGGTGGTGTTTCTCTCATAACCTTTCACAGATTGAGGATGGAGAAATTTATGCAAGTATCAACCAGAAAGACGGTATGGTCTGTTTCCACGATAACCCTGAGAAATACAACAACCCTGCAATGCTCCACAAAATTGACCAAGAGGTTTGTTATTATATTTTAGTAAATAGGTTGAAACACAAAGTAATTTCTTCTGCCACGGATTTGGAGTTCAGAATAGCGGGTTACCCTTTAGGCTGTTTGTTTTGAATTTCATATTAACTCAATAGACGGAATAGCTGTTTCTTAATATTATAATTTCTTAGTCACAAATTTGATTGATAGTTAATTAGTAAAGATAGCACCTATTTGAACATTTGCTTAGAAAAATCCGGACGCGGGATCCAGACGCGTCCAGCGGGCGTCAGTGTTCGCTTACCCCGCTGATCACAGCCTGATCTCGGTCACAATTTCCTGCTGGCTCTGATGTATCTGTGTTTGATGGTCAAAAAATTTGTGTAGGGTTGATCAAACCAAGCAGTATTTGGTCTCATGAATCTATTACTTGTTTCTTTTATTCATATTTAGACTTTTTGTTATTGTTTTGGAAGTTAATAAAACTATATTTATATACTATTGATTTTCCATGTAATCTTAACGCAGTACGAGCACTCGCTTTATTACTGGACTTTGTTCTTGTCAGTACTACATAAAAAAAGAATAATTAAGTGTTTATATTGTAACCAGTTTTCTTTATAAGTCAGAGAGATGTTACTGCTTATAAATATCAGTGCTGATATCTCACAACGTGTTTTGATAGTCGTGTCATGGAAAAAAAATTATCAAGTGTCCCAATGTGTCTTTACCCGCAGTTCCAAAAGGCGTTTTTGCGGCCTTTTAATGGGAGAAGAAATGCTTAAATAGACGCTCCAGATAAATCCATATGATTGTTTTTATTGCTTTATTTGCCAAGTATATTTTAATTGTCCACACGATGTCAATTATTTACATTTTTTAGATTATCATTATCAAAAATTATAATTACCGCAACATGATATTACATTAAATATATGCATTTACAAACTCATGTTTCGGTAATGAGAACTAAAAAGTTGTCTAGGTACTATGACAAAATTTTAACTTTTATTTAGAGAATAAAAATAAAAACTGCTTACCTGGTAGCCATCTTAAGTGTCACAATCAATTATGTCCCTTCCAACAATTTTTTTATGTTCCTTGAGGGGTTAAACAATAATTGAAAATTGTTG
This sequence comes from Misgurnus anguillicaudatus, assembly GCF_027580225.2. NCBI lineage: Eukaryota > Metazoa > Chordata > Actinopteri > Cypriniformes > Cobitidae > Misgurnus > Misgurnus anguillicaudatus. Next base: position 5,818,490 of record NC_073340.2, on the reverse strand, counting down.
CGGAGGATGAGAAAATTGGTCTTGGACACATTTATATTGCTTATTATTGTCTCTACATTTACCAATGATCACCAAATACCACATGCTTCTTTACTGTAAATGTATAACATGCACTGAAGCTTTTTATTTTTTAGGTTTTTTTAATTATAAATATTTCCATATCAAAGAACCCAAATCCAGTCATGGACACGTTGCGGTAATGAAAATGTCCCCCTTAAATGTGGATTTGATTTGAAATCATGTGCAAAATAGTACATAAAGAGATGTTTGTATTTGTATGCTTCTTATTTTGATACTCTTACTTTGCATTTACTTTTTTATCAAAATGTTTCATGACACCTCATAGGTCTAATTTCGCGAAATCACCCGGTTGGGTTCACAGACTGATTCATGAGCTAGGAAAGTTATTTAGATACACAGAAAGTGTTTAAAACAGCTTCTTCTAGACATATTGAAATCCATAACTCCACAATATCGTTAGCAAACAGACTTGGGCTAGTTAACAAATCAGGTCTCATTGGCAGGTATAAGCAAATATCTTATAAGAAAATATCTTCCTTTAAATTTTACTCCGAGCTTTGTAACTCTGCACATCCCCTTTTATGCTTAGACTGCTACATTATTCTGTAACTACAGTTAAAAAGGGAAAATCCATAAAAGGGGCTCTTTAACTACCAAAGTGACATTTGCGAAAATAAGGCATTTTAATTACTGACTAATAACCTTTTCATTCCCATTATAATGAAATAACTAAACCTAAACATAAGAGCCTGATAAACAATTATAATTTACAAAAAAACATGTCAGAAGCACATAGAGGGATTTACATCTGAGCTCCTTAAATGTAAATGTATTATATACTATAATAATTAACAGATCATCTGTGTGTTTACCTGTATTGAGAAAATAAATAAATTATCAAAATTCATTACATTTTCTGCCTTTGACCCTTATACAGATGATGAAATGTATAGAGTTGGATGAGAAACTAAAGTCTATGGATCAAGAAATCACCGTAAACCCCCAGTTTGTGCAAAAGAGTACAGGTCTCAGTTTTTTTAAAGCCTAGGCATAAATTGTGCAAATAATTAAACATAGAGGACAATAAAATTTAGATTTTTTTAGCATCCATTTTGTTTGTTTCATCTTTTAGAGTATGGGAACGCAAGAGGACGATGTTGGCAGCAAGACGTCAAGCTACTCTTGAGAAGATTGGGTGGATCGCTGCTTAGTCCCGCCTCCCTCATCCCAAAGCTGGAAAACCTTCATGAGAGCAAAATCAGTTCTGTTTCATATGGACTATATTAAAGGAAAAGATAAATGTGTGAAATGACCCTCTTTTGTTTTGTCACAGTGCACCCTAAACAAGAACTCATTTTTTGTCAATGTTTTATTTATCAGTGCTCGGTTGAAATGCCACTGCATCATTTATGGTCGTACAAATAAAGATACCGGAATTTATATTTGTATACTTCTCTTCATTTCAGCACTACAGAATGGAATGCCAGGTAGTTGGATATCTTCCAACTCTTGGCCAGGACCTGCTTTTGATCGAATTAGTCTTAAATGGGCGATATCATGTAAATCTGACTTTTTCCATGTTTAAGTGCTATAATTGGGTCCTCAGTGCTACTGTCAACCTAAAAAATATGAAAAAGAACAAGACAGTTACTTAGTTTTGGTAAGCCATTCTCTGCAAGCATGTGAAAAAAATAGGTTGTTGTAATTTGGTTCCCCTTGTGATGTCAGAAGGGGACCTTATAATAATACCGCCCCTTAATCTGCACTATCCAACCACAACACTGTCATTTAGTGCAGAGATCAGCTCATTTGCATTTAAAAGGACACAACCAAAAATGGCACATTTTTTTGCACACACGTAGAACGTGCCAGTTTTAACATCTATATACAGGGTTCCCACGGGTCCTTGAAATCCTTGAAAGTTTGTTAATCTGGGGGGAAAAAATTCAAGGCCCTGGGAAGTTTTTGAAAATAAACTTACATAGATACAGATCATTGAAAGTGCTTGAATCTATTTTATGCAAGAAGTTTTCTGGGGGAAAAAAATCCATATTATTCCCTGTGTAGTACAGGATAATATCATAAAAATTCTAGACTTTTTAAGCACACATGCTAAACTGTTCGCTTTAAATGCTTATATCTTCTGTATGTGAATGTTGATTCATACCAAAATGCTTTTTTGCATAGTTCCTGGCTCGTGCATCACTTTGTCTTTGTCGTTAAGCCTCATCATTGGTTGAATTTGATATACACATTCAGACTCACCCTTGGAGGCGTCCCTAAAGTGTCACCGCAGTGATGCAGCTCGAGTTTCCTCAAAAGGGAACTGTAACAATTTCTTTTTAAAAGGTAACATGATGTAAACTTGCTCTCACTTGAAATGTGTCCCCACATTTAGTCCTTGAATTTGAGGGTATTGGACCTGGAAAGTCTTTGAAAGTTCCTTGAATTTGAAGTTAACTAAGGTGTGGGAGCCCTGTGGTATTTTGAGCTAAAACTACATTTTATGTACTCTGGGTCTTAAAAAAAGTCTTGTGAAATGTCCCCTTTATATCAACAGAGAAAGACGGAACATTTTTTGAATTGCAAAAGCCTGTTGTGTTTTTCTTTCCAGATTTTGTCATCAGATTCGCTTTTTATTTCTAGTGCATATTTGACTGCTCAAAGATGTTATGTTATACACAGCACTGGAGTAATTCAAGTAAACAGATGAAGTGGTGAAATAGCTGTGCTGTTGTTTCAGTCCTCTAGAGGTCTCCCATGTTTCGGACTGAACCATAAATAGACCTTCAATGAAACACTTTCAAAAACCGGCAGTAATCTTATGAAAACACGTTCATGTCAAAAGCAGATGATGAGGATGGGTGATCATGTCATAAAAATAATGTCACAATGCAAAATGTAAAAAAAATTTTTTTTTTTCAAAAATAGCATAGCATTCCCTATTTTTTTAATAAATACATTATTTGTGATTTTCTAACATGTGATATTTTAGTTTAAAATGTGATATTTCAGTGTCATAATAGTAAGTAGTAAGCCTCGTGTATTATAATTTATTATTCTTTAGTCAAGATGTTGAGGTAAAATGTTCTTGTCAAAAGTAGTTTCCTACGTCACTGGCAGATTAAATAGCCAAAAAATGATTTGTTTTTTAAATGTATTTTTATTATGACTCATCTATACTGCATGACCAGCACATAAACTCTTTCTCAGATCACAAGTGAAGATGCGTCAACGAACACCACCTTCATGACCACATTGATTTTCATTTTCACAACTTTAATGCAGGTAGGCATGTGTACCGTGTTTTTTGCTTGAATGACATAACCAACATGAAGGAGCGACTCAAACCGCTCTGCAGCCAATCACAAAGCTTCAAGCGGTCTACTTGTCTTTGAACAAAGACGGGCGCTTTCGTCACCCAACCAGGACGCGCGTTTCTTTAAAAAAAAGCTGGAGTTGAACGGAAATGGCACGGATAATAGCCAATCAGAGGCGCGAACAATAAGCCATCCGCCAATCGGCATTAACATGGCCAGGATTGCGTCGTCGCCCACGGTGCTCAGTTGAATTCCATTGCCGTCCATTAAAACAGCCGACTTGGAAAATACGATATCAAAGTGTGCTCAGATATACTAGAAGCTTACATGCGGATATAACATCAAGGATGACATATTTATGGAGCAGGGATATTGAGAAAAGATCCCCGCATGTATAACGCACGCATCTTCGACCCTGTCGTGGCTCGCTGCATTGCCTGGCAAAACGGAACAATTGGTGGATAATTCTCCTCGTGACTAAAGTTGGGTATATTTCATCGCTGAAATAGATAGAAACTCGAATGTGGTTTCTGTCATGAGTCCGGCCGGGTGCTCCCATGTGAACGGTTTTAAAGTGGAGAACTGGAAGCAGAATCTGCGGGTCATATACCAGTGCTTTGTGTGGAGTGGCTCTGCTGAAACCAGGAAACGCAAGGTAAATAAAATACATCAGAGCCCAGTGGTGCATTGCATCGGCCCATCCTTTTCGATGCCAAGTCGCATTGGCCTGTCAAACGCAAACGGACGCGCGATTCCCAATGCTAACGTGTCTTATTTCATTTGACGAGCTATGAATCCAGGTCAATTCTTGATCGCTAGCCTCTGTGAACACAAGTGGATGCATTGGCTGGCCTGCGCAGACTCCTTATGCATTCGTTGCATAGGGCTGGATGTGGGGGTATCTTTAGAAATGTTGTTTGGCTGCCAGTGTATTGGTTGCTTTAGGCAACTAATGAGCAGTTCAGTCTAATTAGTACAAGATGTAATTTTGCAACGACAAAGATGCCAGCAAATCATGATGAATGCATGCTATTCATCCAAACACTCTCTCTCTCTAGATCCTGAGACATTTTCTGATGCAAACACTGGACTTGCCAGGCCTAGAATTCATTGATTTCCTATTGCTCAAAACTGAGGTTTCAATTTGACTGTTTGTAATCTCATCTGTCTATGAACCGAGAGGAGGAACGTATTATAGCCATTGTGTAATCATGCATCACGTTTTTAATACTCGCACGTTAACGTTGCTTTAAATGCAATAAAGCCGCACTGTGTTTTTATGTGTTGAGCAGCACGCGGCCCTCGCGCGACAGCAGCATCAATGATGGAGCGAGTGGCGTCAAAAGGACAGTTTAATCGCTATATATCTTCACTTCCTGTTTAAAACTAAATAATTGTTCTGAAAATGTGCGTCAGGAGTCCAAAGTTAATGTCAGCCCACAAAACGATTGAACTTAATTTCTCAGGGTGGGTACTATCACATCTCGCCCCTATGGAAATGTAAGCTCCAAGTATGCCTAGGAATCCAAAATGTGAATTTTCGATTAATTCAAGTATGTATTTTACTATTGTCTCGTATTTAATAATGCAGGGCGAACGTAACCTTGTTGATCAGCATTTGGTTCATTCAGGATTGAATGACTCATCATCACAATTGAGGTCAAGATCAGGCCCAATCTTCATTTCTTTATTTTACTGTGCTTTTGCACAAGAAATAATTCAAATGTAACCATCTGAGGTTACCTTTTGCATTATTAATCACAAACTATGAACAAGCACCATAAATGTTTTAGGGTGGGCATTGATGTTTCATTGCGTCTCGTGTGCAGTACTTTGGATAAAAAACCTGTGAGGTGTTGTATGGAGATGTTTGTGAAGTGTTGTAGTCGGTCAGTGCCATTACATGTCTTTGATGCTGACAAAAACTGGAATTTAGGTTGGAATAAACATTGCTTGACCTATAAGGCACACCCACTATTCGCAGCTATTTTTACTGCAGTTACATAGTCAGGGTTGGTGTTTACATTTACGCAGTTTTATTTAAAGTTCTTTCATACGTTTTGAATGTCTATTTGTTTCCCACCGTGACGTTTACATTGTTGACGCAATGCTCTGCCTAGTGAGCTACAAGAACACTGTTATATTACCATGTTTAGGAATGCTTAAATACAAAAATTAAATTCGATTTTTCTTTTTCTGTGGTTGATTCAATATCGATTCTCACAGGCCACGAATCGATTTTTCCCCCCCCAAATTTTATTTCTGCAAACATTGAACATAAGATTAACGTTAACCTAATTACTAGTTTTCTCCACTAGATGACACCCTTTTTTTGCCTTGCGCAATGTTACCAAAGAGCGAGAGGCGAGCCTGTCATTCATTCAGTCTTTATTCTAATATATTATAATATAATATAATATTGTAGATAATCTATATTCATTAAGTTGAATCGAGAATCGGGTATAAAAATGGAGTCGAGAATCGGAATCGAAACCGGACCGAGAATCGAAACCGAATCGATTTGATAGCGTGTGAATCAAAATCGAAATGATCTGGAACATCTGAATTGATACCCAGCCCTAATATTTACCCATAAAACGCCATGTCACATAACATGTGGTCACTGATCATAATTCATGCACCAGTTTTAAGTAATTTACCACTAGAGAACAGCTTGGAGCACATTGATTCACCTTTCCACTGACCTGCCGTACCCAAAAAGAGACAATATATGGGAATGTGAGAAGCTTATCATAGAGGCATTTTGCCAGTACTGCTCTCGTTGGCCTCGTCTCCTTGCTGCAGAACAACAGATATGTTATAAAGGACTTTGGATAAATTGTGCACTGATGCAAGGTCTCACAAACCCCACCCCATACATACACACAGCCATTCCAACCAACCACAATCTGATTGTTTGATGTACAAACTGTAAATGCTTAAAGTTGGATTCTGTAACTCGTGCCTCTCTATCGCCATCTTTTTTTTAACATAAAATTGCAGATACTGTACGTACTTGTATTTGCGTTTCCAAGAAAAACAAACCTGAGAGCTCGGGTCATAAATCATTGTTTTAAGCTTACCGTTGCGAATCGGGGTAAGGTAATGAAACAGTTTTATTCATAATAGTATTTCGGTGTTTAGCATACATTTGTTTATTTTTGGCGGCCCCCCAAATCAAAATTGACAGCCGCAAATAGATTTCTGCACATCGTGTTTTTCACCACCTCTCTCTCTCACATGACAGGTTCTGTACACACGTTGCGTCAGTCACTGTGAGACTGAAGCTTGGTTTACACTAAATGTGTGCTGCCGTTGGTGCGCGTGCAATGTCATCGTGGTTAGGCCTGGGCGGTACATCGAGTTTGGGTAATAATCCGTATTTTTTCTCAGTGGGATATGGGGTGAGACAAAACCGTCTATATCGCTATGGTCTGATATGACCTTCCTTTTCAAAAGAAGCTTTGCCAGAAGTGTACACTGAGGTCAGACGTAAGCCAAATATATTTAATATTAACACGCGGCATCACGGTTTCATATGCAATGGGGAGATTGCAACAGTCAGAATGGCCGCTCTAGTCCCACCTCCTATTAAAAAAATGTCAATTGATAAAGAATGGAATCCTGGGAGAGGGACTTTGCGCATGTGAAGCATCAACAGATTTTGTTCTAACAAGACATGGATGCGTTGCAAATATGGCGGCACAATGACATGACTTCCTTAAAAAGAGGACTTTCTGTAAGCTTTCCCACCAGATCGCATGTTGTGCAGCTGTAAATTTCCAAAAATGGAGTTAGGACTGCATGTAGTCACGATGGTGCAAGTTATTAATTTATTAGCAGTGCAGGTTGTAATTGCCAAACTGAATGCTGTGCATAGAAGATGGAATGCAGACTTTTGACGAAGGCATCAGCAAGGGCATTGCAACGACGTTGTGCTCCATATGGTGAAGACAACATCAGCATAAATGGCTAGACGGACAGTCACGTGGGTTTAATGTCCGTTACGTCAGAATAAATTCGTCAAAAACGTTTCCATCTCCCATTATTCGCATTCACTCTTTTTCGCATTAATCTAAAACCATCTCAAGCGAAGCGAGCGTACAAACTTTTCTGCGAATTAAGAGATTTTTAATCGAAATTGTTGTTTCAATCACTCATTTTTGATGCGATGCTTCAAAATGCGCATAAAATTATAATAATTGAAACGTGGCTAGTGACAAGCACACATGCTGTGCGTGTTTGTAAGCTGTCATTGACTAGCAGTGATAGAGAGCACAAACCATTTGATGATATTTAGGATGAAATGAAACTTAACGCAGAGTTAAGGAGATCTGTGTGACGCAACACTTAGCTTTCAGCACATGATCATTTCAAATCCGTTTACAAGACGAATGCTCTTGTTATGTTTAATATAACAGTGTTTCCCATACATTGATTTATTTGTGGTGGCCCACCACAGAATCAACACTGGCCCCCACAAATAGAATGTTCATGATTCCCATTTACATTTTTATTTCACTATTTAAAACAGCTTAATTCGGCTTAAAATATAATGTGATATATAATCCAGATCAAATACAGATACAGATCAAAAAGTAAAAGTGAAACATATTTCAGGTGCCAACACTAGATCAAACGCAAACACGACACAATGACGTCACATATATGCTAATTGGGTTATGATGTCATCACCACCACAGTCTCTCAAAATCCTGTGGGAAACAATGTATAAAGTTGACATTGCGTTGTAGAAAATGATGAAATTATCTTGATATGTGCTAAATTCATAATGAGAATATATTAACACAAGCTTTATTATTCTGCTATAATATATAACACAAATAACAATAATAAATGTCATTTTATATACAAAATATAATTCTATCTTGACATGCACATTATCTGGTTCATGTTGGTCCAGTTTAATTCAGAGGACGCATTGGTTTGTTGTATTCATTTTTATTGTAAGCCTTTAAAAAGTAATTATTTTACATGCAATTTTGTAATATTTACAACTTAAATTTTCTAATATCTTAAAATCATTTCACAGATTTTTCCAAAAAAAAAAAAAAATCCACAGAAAAAGCAAAAAAGTCGGATTCTGTCTGGCCTTTGTCATAATGTCTGGTCCACTTTGCTATTTCCAAATGTTGCCATAAGTCTGGCTATATGAGAGTGAGACTAGCCAATTCAAGTATCATTGGTTATGTTATGTACTCACAATGAATTGGTTCGGATACTCTAATTTTTTCTTAGGTGGATTAATGTGTTGTGTCCATCTGTCCCGAAAGCTCTAAAATGCTGCCTTCTGAGGCAACATTCCAAGGCAGGAAGGCATCAAGTCATTTCCGAATCCAATGTTTGCTTTACTTCCTGTCTCCTGAGATACCTTCATGTCTTGTCCTACAATTCTATGCGTTGGTGTGCACGGAGAATGTGATTGGTCAAGCCTGGTCAAGTTAAAAGAATTAAATGGCGGCCAAGGAAGCGGTAAATTTAGTTACATTTTCACTTTTTACATCTTTAATTGCATTTCTAGTGAGAAATTAGTATTGTAGTTTTCAAATATGGGATTAGTTATCATAAAGGGGCTCTCTGTTTATTCCTCAAGCCGAATTCCATTTAGCTGTCTATGAAGTGTGTCCTAAAACGTTTCCCGGAGGTAGGGATGTGACGGTATGAAAATTTCATATCATGATCATAGTGACCAAAGTTATCACGGTTATCAATATTATCATCGTTTTGTTAAAATGAGATGGAAATGTTCAAAAAGAACTGATAAACACACTGAAAACATTTGAACAAGTTTTATTTTTGAAAATCACAATTTAATATTTCATGTCCCTGAAATTATTTCTGTGGTAAAAAACAAGTTTACCGTGAATGAGTACAATACATTATCCCTTAAATGCCTTTTTGTGCAAAAAAAGTATGTTGCATGTGCATTGTGCGCGTCTGCGTCAAACTGATTCTGGCTGGACAGAATTTACCGTGAGTTCAAAATCACGGTAACCAAACACGGTTGTAATGATAATTACAATTTAAACGATAATACTAACTGTCAGGACATTTTATCGTGGTTAATCGTGAAACTGGTAATCGTCCCATCCCTACCCGGAGCCTTCATGTCTCCAAAGTCATTGCCTCTTAAGTCAGGAAGGCAACAAGTCACCTGCCGAAGCTTCGGATGAAGCCCAAGTTTGTAATGTTTACAGTGTATTTAAGTACACCATGGAATATTATGGATGTTTGCTTTCCACTGTTTTTGATTTAGTAGATTAAAAGACAAGCATCTCTCTATGTTTAATTGTCGTTCTCAGCAATACTTGCTTAATATAAATACGGGACACGTTAACCATGTGATTAGCAAAAAAGATACCTCGCTTATGTGCAGTCACAGACGTCTTCTGTTATATCCAAGCTGTTCCAGTCTGCAGCTCTGTTCCAGCAGTGACATCAGAACAGGGGCCGGTTGGATAAATGTAGCTGGTAAGGTAAGACTGTGTCTGACCAACTAGCACTTAGTTAGGGCTAATCAATAGATGATAGTATCGTGTATCAACGATTGTCAGACATATTGCCAATAGCAGGCTTTCATGACGATAGTAGGGATCGACCGATATGGATTTTTCAGTGCCGATGCCGATACCGATTTTTGTTTCATCAGCCTTAGCCGATGACCGATACAGGCTGCCGATTTTCTTGAGCCGATATTTGGAACCGATACTAGTTTTGCTCACTCAATTTACATAATAAAAATTATGTAAAAAATGGCATGTTGTTAAAAAGAGATGTTATTAGTTTGCACAGTTCTTACATTTATTGTAGTCTAGAACTAGTCTAATCCCTGTCCAGGAAACCGCCCCATAGAGATAAAAAAAACCCCACTTTGTTCAGCTATGATCAGCTGTTAAGCCGAGCTTTCAATGTTGTCGTGAAAAGGTTGGTTGTTTTTAGTCACATGACCTGCAATCGCTTGCGGGTTCCAGCACTCTGTCTGTAAATTATGCCGGAAAAATCGGCAAACACGGCAGCCATGTATCGGCCGATGCCGATACACATAAAACTCGCAAATATCGGCCGGCCGATATATCGGTCTATCACTAGACGATAGTTGGCATTATTATTATTATTATTATAATCATCATCATCATAGTTTCACATAAACTGCGCATTGTGTGCTTTTCCTCGGATGAGAGGGTTTGTGGGCTTCACTTTGCGCGAGAACTTGTAACGTGCGCAAATTCCTTCTCGCACGCAACTGAACTTAATGCAACTCTTTCTCGGACCTGAATGCGAGCGACATGGACTCTAAACTTGAAATGCTCATGATTTGCCTAGGTTATAATGATGCGCTCAGATTAATGGCATCAGTTTTTAAAAGTTTGCGGTCATGAGAGTGTTGCTCCTGCTTCTTTTTTGTCCAGCAATCAAGTGACTTGTCATAAATGAGTAAAAAATTAAAAAATAAATCAGTAAACTACTCCCCCGCCCGCCGATACTATCGTGTATCGTCAGTAGGGATCGACCGATTAATTTTTTTGTGTGTGTGTGTGCCGATACCGATTTTTGTTTCATCAGCCTTAGCTGATGACCGATATTTGGAGCCGATACTGCTTTTGCTCACTCAATTTACATCATAAAAATGACACGATGCCAAATGTTAGTCTCAATTTAAAAAAGTAACATTTATTAGACTATATTTAACAAATAGTAAAAACAGTTAAGGGTGCTATGGAACCATGAACTGCACTCTTCACAATGATGAGGAACTATCAGCAAAGGATATTGATTTCTATTACTTTACTATTACAAATATTTATAGAGATGAGAAATAAAAACCGGCTTTGTCCAGCTATGATCAGCTGTTAGGCCGAGCTTTCGATGTTGTCATGGAAAGGTTGGTTGTTTTTAGTCACATGACATGCAATCGCTTGCGGCTTCCAGCACTCTGTCTGTAAATAATGCTGGAAAAAATTGGCAAACACAGCAGCCACTTTTCGGCCTATGCCGATACACATAAAACTCTAATAAAAATCGGCCCGATATATCGGTCTATCACTAATCTCACAGGCTGACGATAGGACGATTTCAAAATGGAGCATATCGCTCAACGCTACATGTAAGACTAGTCTAAATGGTTTATACAACCGATCATAGATCGTACATTCAAACACACATCTGTGTCTACAGAGAAGCCACTGCAGTACGTCCCCTTTGCTATGGTTACCACAATTAAGGTAAATGCACAGTCTAGAGCAGAGAAAGAGAGGAGATGAGAAAACAAACACATTGACCATGAAAGCCACGCTAATGAAGACATGATTGGCTAATTTGTTTTTTGCAAAACACTCTTTAATGTGTGAGGACAAACACAAGAGTGAATGGATTTTGGTTGTTTCCGAACTACAGGTGTCTCCGAGATGTTGTGTGTCCACTTCCAAATACATTGTGCATTGAACTTAATGATCCAAACAAAGCTCGCTTTATGAATTTCAGCATGCTGTTCACTGTGCTCAGAAGGTTAGCGAACAGATCATTCGTTACGTATTCAGAGCAGAATGCGGGTGTTTGTGTGTGTTTATTTTATATGCTTGTGTTTTCCAAGACTAGCTTCGTATTATCGGCCCATCTACACCTGCTATTGATATCCGTCTCGGATAATCTGATCATAAATGCACAGCACTAGATAATCGCTTACATTATCTAAATTAAACTAAATACTTGACAATGAAGTATACCCATAAGACATTAAGTGATACTAATGAACATTTTATGCAGTATTTGTTACACATCAAGAAGAACAGCCATTCGTTTCTGGCCAAGAAAATTGGCTTCCTTTTGAAAAATTGCACAATGATCAACCATACAGATTAATCTAAATCATGGCTGTGATTAACACCAGCTTGCAATGAAGCTTGTCCAATTACTAGCATCGTCTTCATTAACCATTACAAACTATTTTTATGGCACGGTTGTGCCACATCTATTCTGCATGTAATGGGATCCATCAATAATTAATATAACCGTGTACGCTTTTGTCGTATTGATACATGCCTTGGGAAGATGTGCACTAAATTTATACACTCCCATACCATCGGCCCGTCCCTCTTGAGAATCAGCAGATATTTATGGAGAAACGGTGGCCCACGGCACTCGGTGGCAGGCCACCGAAGATTTTCTCAAGTCAAGACATGGAGAATGTTTCAAATCAGGTAGAGCGAAGAAAAGTAGCAATGTGAATCTGAGAGAAAGATTAAAGACTCGTGCTCTTACAGTTTTACTTGCTCATAATTCATAGCCCTATAAATGCGTAAACACAGCACTTTTGTGACTTGAATACAAATCAAGATAGTTCGATAATCTCTGTTCTTTAAATATTTCTGCATGTGGCAAAGGAGGTTGGCTTTACCACCGAAGATAAACGAAAGATAGTCCAAGTAAAATGGCACTGTTGTTCAGGACATAATGATGAATCTTTTAATTAAAGAGAAAGGAATAAACTGCAATAACATTACACGTGTACATATGCACTGTGTACTAGGGCTGTGTGTCAGCAAGAATCTGGCAATGCGATACGTATCGCGATACAATGCTGTACGCTGCGATGCTGTAAGCAAGGCGATATACTTGGATATTTCTTATTTTGGGAATAGAATAGGACATCATTTTAGGAAAGCTGTCATCAAGAGCACACCACCATATGCAAACCTTAGTAAAAAAATATTTAACTTCTGTAAACATGTTTGTTGAAGAGTGAGTTAAGATCCGACCCTGACCCGTTTAAAGTTCGGTATTTTACACTTAAAGTCCTGTTTTCTGATAGTTTATGATGAAATAGAACGGTTTTGACTGAAATTTCGACATATGCGGCTGCCCCGAGAATTTTAGGGTGTTTGTGTTTCACCTCACACCTCTACAATGGGTTTAATGGTGCACTGGAACAATCCTCCCTAAAATGCATTAAACTTTCATTTACAAAGACGTGAAACTCACCAAGTGGTCAGGGGTTAACACTCGTTAAATAAAAATAATTCAAAATATTCTTTATTATCATGAAAATACCTGAAACAATTTGAAGAACGGTGATATAAATATTCTAGGGATGCACCGATATGGACATTTTGGCCGATAAACGGTAACTCTTTATATTTGGAGGCCGATAACCGATATATATATATATAGGCCGATAAATATTCATATTATTTTCACAATGAAAAACTCCCAGGCCGCGGACATCTTGTCTTTGCGCTAGATTAGCATACTCTTCTTAAGCCCGCAACACGTGTCATCTTCGTACTATGTCACAGAAAGCACCAATCAATACTCCACATGGCCAGCAATGAGCAAGTGAAGTGGTTCAACTAACCAAAATAATCCATCATTTATCGGCTTTCATTTATCGGCCTAACTTTGCTATCAGACCGATAACCGATAATATTAAAATAAGCAGTTATCGCCCGATAATGATATGTCGGCCGATATATCGTGCAGCCCTAAAATATCCCTGTAGACATTTTCTGGAATAGCGTTTGTAATGCTACTGCTTCTGTGGCACAAAGGGAGTTTCTGCATGAGAGCGCCCCCTGGCGTTCGGATGTGCAGGGATTTCACTGTAATTCATTAAAATTCATTCATTGAGAAAACGCGCATTTGCACAATTAGTCGTTACAACCCTACTGAAATGTAACAAAAAGTAATTCTAACCCAAGCGACAATGGTAAAAAATAGGAAAAAACAATGAGAAAACAATTCATAAAATGACACGAAAAAGAAAGTCGTGCCACGAACACACAAAATGATTTATAGAAATTCGTGTGGACTGACACCAAAAAGACATTCGTGCTCAATGGCACAGAAAAAAATGGAAAATTGTGTCCATGAACACAAATAAATCAATCAAATATTTCGTGACTATAACACGACTTTGTAAGTTGCCTGACATTAATGCATACAATGCATATTATTCCTCTCTAGAGCTTAATCCACTCATTATTCCAGATTTAAAAATCTACATGCTGTCACTGTGATGGGTGACTTTTATCTTAAGTCTGCTTACATAATAAGGACAGTTTGCCTGTTTGAACTATAATAATGATTGCTCATTCAGTGCAATGGGCTTGACATTAGCATTTTTTATTTACTACAATCTCTCACTACCATTTTAGATATAAATATGTTCATAAAAAATGGGAGAAAGAAAGTGCAACATGTATCGATATTATCTAACACCCCTACCGTGTTCGTCCTTCCCATTCAAAATTTGGACTTGTAGCAGAAGGGGATCGTGGGTAATTGGTAGGGATGGGACGATAAATGCCGATATACACAATAATACCTGGCTGATAAAGCTGGTAACCTTAAGCGTTTGATCTGTCACATCAGATCTAACCAGGAGAGAGGACACTGCGTTTTGCATGGACAATATCACCTGCAGTGCTTATCACGTGCGTCTTCTGTTTCTTTCATTGTGTGAAAATGTGCGCCTTGGGGGAAATGCATAGATGGACGATACGTCAAGGAATGAGGACATGGAGAGTTTCAAAATAAAGGTACCTCAAATCTATGTGTGGCGTTGATACTTCGATATTATTTCTAATGATCCGATGCATCGATCCATATTGATGTATTGTTACATCTCTAGTGTTTAAATGGCCGGCTACTTCTTCTGCGGCCCATATTGAGTTTCTGCATGAGAGCGCCGCCTGGCTTTTGGATGTAGCGGCATTTCACCGTAATTCATTCAGAAGCATAGCAAGCATCATCAATTGATTTATCAGTCCATCCCTAGTAATTGGCAAACCCTCTCCTCTAATTTCATTGTGGAGCTGCCTTTAGCTTTTCATAGTCTCTCTCTCTCTCTCTCTCTCTCACTTTCTCTCTCTCTCAGCTGATTTCATTTATTTAGCCTCTAGCAAGCTTATCACAGTCAAGGCAGCTCAGAAGCATCCATATACCTCATCTGCATGTGTTTGAACTGTCATCCATCCTTTATCATCATCAGCGCCTTCCCTCTATCTCTTTTTTGCTTCTCTTCTTTTATGTTTCTCGCTTCCCTTGATTCTTCTCATCACCCACATGCCTCCTACTGCATTTGTGATCTTGGAAACACAGCAGCAGGCCAGTGATTGGATGCTTGGTTGCCGCAGAAACCGTGAGAACCAATATGATTGGCAGTGTGGCGCTGGTTCGTATAGGCTTATTTTGGTTATTGACCCTTAGTGTCAAGTATACGTTGTCCACCGCCCCTCTGGGAGCAAGAGAAATTGGACTGCTTGTGGTGCATTTATTTTGAACTTTGTGAAGGTCGGTTACAAAAATACAGCCTAGATTATGAATCGCTTTGAGTTGGAAGGTCTTCCAAACTAATACTTTTTGTGTCAATTTTGGTTTTGAGTGGGCTGCGTTTGAATGTGTTTGGTCTTCCTGGTCTTAATATATGCTACAGTAACCCTGTTCCTCCCTTTAGTACTGAATTGTTGATCAGTGGTTGTGGTTGGAGATGGGAGTGAGTGCAGGTACTAGGGATGTTGAGGTGATGGAATTTGGGACAGTTCCTGGCGATATCGGGTGGGAGGGGCTTATAAATGCGCATGCAGCTTGTGCATTTTAATTTTTGAATTGGAGGCAATTGTTTAAATGCAGTGCTTGAGTAATCTGTGTTAAATCGCTTATGATTAGGAATCTGCGTGCAATGCGATGGCAACAATTGTTAAATTAAGTGCTTGATTCAGTGTGCACAGGTACTTCTGACAAAAGCTCGACAGTCCCAAGCTGAGCAACCAGCTCTTCCGCCATTTAAAACGTTGCTTGAATTATGAATATTATTATACAATCATGCTTTTATTAAACATATGTATATAATAACAAAACAAGTAAGCACGCGGTTTCTGCAATCATCAATGTCAGTCAGCTCGCCTTACACTCTTAACGGTAGTAATTTAAATTTGACACCTGCACTGTGATGTGCGTTCAGCTTTGGTTTGGATAGTGTGAGTGCGCCCTTAAGTTCAATTTATAGTCGTGCGTAGGGTCTACGACGTAGGTTATCTATGGCCTCTGCGTAGCCTGATGTGCACCTGGGCAAATTTTTAACAGCTCAAGCCCTGTGATTGGTCCACTAGAACCCCTCCCATCAGGTAAAAAAAGCGTCATGGGTATTTCCATTTGTGACGGAGAGAACAAAGATGGACCAAGTTGAGGACTGATTTGCCTTAAACTGCAACATTGGTTGCTGTTTATTTACTTCCATCACATCTGGTCATCTCAAAACATACACAACAAGCTGCTGTTTCTTCTTTGTTTGTGAGTTAAACTTGCCAAGCTGCTTCTTCATTGACGGTCGCGCTGCTTAGAGCTGTAATCGGGCCTTAAAAGTTAAGCCCGAAATGTCCGAAGCCCGACAGAATGCAGCCCGAACGTACATTTAGATTGACAGCTTTTTAAAAGCCCGAACCCGTTTACAGCCCGACATTATTTAAATGTGCGCACACACACAGCTTTTGTCAAGAATGAGAAATTTACACAGGTTTTAACATTATTTATTCATGACTAATAATCTACACGCCACTTGGAAGTTGAAACAAAGAAATAAAATAAGTCATCTGTAACATTGTAACATCTCATTCTAAATAGGCTTATGCAATACACCATAAATATGCAAATAAAATTATTATTTCTTAACGAATTAAATTAAGATAATACATTCTGAATTAAGATGGGAATTTGGCAATAACGAAATTAAGAGAAAGGCTCCGCAGGATTTGCGTCGGCACTTCTCTCCATTACTGCCAACATTAGTCTATATCCTCTGTCTAAATTATGTATTTGAGACTCGATTCATATTTAGTTGAAATATACCTACTCACCAAGATTAGGCTACATGTTTTTGATGAGGAAAATCATTAAATCCACTGTAAATGAATTCAGCGCGGTCCTGCGCTACTGATGCAGCATCCAGCAGCATTGAACTTGACCGCTCATTTACCTCACAAAGCCGGAGCGCAAGCCCGAGCCCGGCCGGAGCCCGTGTAAAATGTTAGAAATGAAGCCCGAACCCGCCCGAGCCCGTCGGATCCCGACGGGTCCCGTCGGGTTCGGGCAAAGATCTTCAGCTCTAGCGCTGCTACTGTGGTAACACGCGGGGTGGATACTGCCTACCAGCAGTCTGCATGTTTGTTTGCAAGTATAAATGAAAACCGACATGTAACCTACGCCATCGCGGCTACGTCGTAGGACCTATGCACAATTATAACAAGTCCATTATGGTGCTTTTCCATTGCATAGTACCCCACGGTTTGGTTCGTGTCAGCTTACTTTTGTAGTACGTGGTACCCGATACTTTTTTTAGTACCACCTCTGTCGGGGTTCTAAGCGACCCGAGCTGATAACAAAACGTGACACGAAAACACTGTAGATCACTGATTGGTCTGAGAGAATCGTCACTACCAGCGTCATCGTTATAATGTAAAAGATTAGGTTTACTTTAGTGCTACTTCAGTGTCTCGAGTAAACATGTTGTCATCTGTGCTCTGCTGTAAGTTTCCAAACTCCTTTTTAGCGAAACATCCACAGGTTGAGAATCAGGAACACCATAACACCATTTTTTCCAGACTTTTAGGGCGCACTCACACTATCCAAACCAAACCACGCCGGGGCCGGGTTGCAGAGGTGGGCCGGAGAGCGGTTCACTTGGGCTCAGGCGCGGAAGGGGTGACAATTGCGCTGGGGCATGGTTTGGTTTGGATAATGTGAGTGCGCCCTTAGTTTGTGGCAAGAACATTCGCATCGCGCACGTTCGCATATATGCTTAAATGCAACTTAAATGAGACTCAACGGAGCGTGTCGACTGATGCCACGGGTGTTTGTACAGAAACTGTCATGTGATACAGAGGTAGTCTCGCATAGCCAGACCTTCAATACTGAAGGTCTGGTGTTTTTCGCTGCTTTTTCTGGACAAAGCCCGCCCACGAGCTGTTTGACCAACATGTCAAACAACCAATCACAGTTTGTTTCATCTAGCGTCACATTTCGGACTCCCCACAATAACGAGCCAGCTGGCAACAAGTCAGTTATTGAAATAACCAGTCGCAACCGAATAGCATCTAAATAAACAACATTACTCACCATAAAACAACGTTGTGCACTTCATCAACAGCCACACCAATGAGACGCTCCCGTTAAATGTCTGTTTGAAGCATATCTCTCCACTTTTTAACACATACAAGCAATTCAGGAGAACCAAACTTTTTGACTCCACTAACTGCCTTAAAGAAAACTCTTGGACGTCTTTTAGAGAGTCGATGCCGCGAACTTTGCATATTTTTGAGAATCCAATGTTTAGCTGATCATGATAACTGCTCATTATTATCCAGGTGAACACGACTGATTCTCTTCCTCAATGGAACGCCAGAGCTTTGTTTTCCAGGGACAGAAACTAATCGCGACACTCGCGTCTCCTGGAAATCCGTTTTTTTTCAACCAATCAAAGACGACTTTAACATTCTCACAGGGTTTCCAGAAAAGTGTACGAAAAACATCAGACGTTCAGCCAACAGTTTGTGGGCGTGACGTCTGAGGCTGAGACTAATACAGAGGTAGTGATAAACACAATGTGCAAACATTTATTTGTTGTGGTCAATTTTAATTTTGTGGGGGACTGAGAAGTATATGAATGTATGGGAATGTACAACAATGTTCTCACTTGTATGATGTCACAGCAGTAGGCAGCGCAAATATAACGACACGCCTATAATCCCTCCCACTGCGAAGTGATACTAAATGGATGGAAAAGCTAACCAAGCCAAAGTGAGGTTAGCTGACCCAAACCAAACCGTGGGGTACTATGCGATGGAAAGGTGCCATTATTCTGCTTTGACGAAACCTGATTGCGCTCTGATGAGGCAACACTTGTAATTGTTTGCAGTGGATGACGAGAGAGTAGCATCTTACTTTACGTCCAACATTACACAAAAGAAAAATGTTTCTGTGCATTTCTGCCATTTGCCAAATAATGAAACCATGTCAAAAAACAAGCACCTAAAAATGAAAGTTTTGGGTGTTAAAAATTACTGAATCTAAATTCGACTTCTGTGACATTCCACGTTGTATAGTAAATTACATTTTTATGCTTAGATTCCGTGATTCCATCTGCGTTTCCACATCGTAGAAATTATAGGGCCCTGTACTAAACGAAAGCACAGAAGAAACTACCCTAGCAACATATTTAACCAACCTAAGGAACAATTGCACATCCTTGGTTTGGTGGAATGACATTGCAGCTTTGTTAGATATCACATTGGATCTGTCCAATGAGAGTGAGATCAGGCATTGATGTCATCCTCTCTTTTGATGTCTGTTTTATTGAGTCAGCATTACTGTGTCATTTCCATAGCATAACAGTGAAGTCGTTCTCTCTAGCTGCTCAGGAGCTGATGTCATCTGCCCACAGACCGTCAGGGATTCAGTGAACTCCGGTTTAGGATGGAGACCTAGTTTCCTCTTCTTGTTTAATGGGACAATGGCAAAATCTATTGCTTTGTTGTAGATGGTCTTTAAGCATTGTTGCTTGCAAAGGTTCAATTTTTTTATTTAGCTTTATGATCAATGAAACAGTTGGTCCTGTTTTTACCCTATTGCTCTCTTACGCCTAGAAAATATTTTGTTCTTCATGAACAAGTGCTCATGACTGCACTTAGATATAACTGTGAGCAAGCAGCAGAAGCTGATCTGTCTTGTCGTGTTTCATTTCTCACTGTTTTAGATGAGGTTAAGATCAATGCATCATCTAATACAACATTAGCACCAGCAGGAGAGACAAATACTGCTGACAGCATGGAGCTGCTTTTGTGTAGGCAGGTGAAAAGAGCAGGACTGGAGGAGTGAGAAGGGAAGTGAAGATGAGAAAGTATGAGATGGTATGTGTAAAAACAAAAAGGAGCTGAACGAAACAAAATTTGTAGAATAAAATCAGGTAGTATAGAGACTTGAGGGTTGTGGCCTACTATATACACTGCAGTATGGAAAGCGTGCTGGCTACTGCCTAAAATAGTATGTGAACGTATGTGACATGCCACAGTGAACATAATAAACTGTCACACGCCCTCCGTACATGAGTTTGAAGGATGTCCAGATTTTTTCTGTAGATAAGTCTTAAAATTTCGTAGTTTAATACAATAATGAATTAAGAAAGAGAAAAATAAAAAACAATTTGTGTTTGTGTGACAAATATAAAAGATTGAGTAGAGCGTATGGCATTTCAGGATAAAGTGTTGCACGCATTGTGCTCTATTCTGTATTGCACATTTGCTCAAATGTATGATGTCATCTGGTTATTCCAGGCATTTCCATACTGCATGCAATATGCAGTGCATACGACAAAAATAGTACAGGTAATATGCAATTCTGAACATGGTCACAGAGTTTGGGCGTGGCAATGCTGTACATCTGGGTCGAAATGTTCGGCGGTGGTGTAACATGTCATTTAGGCTCCATGCGATATTTATTGAATATGATATTGCTGAAGTACATTAGCATTTATCACAACTTGCCAAAATCTGTAATGGCCCCCTTATGCGCTAATGATCCCATAAGGATGTTTTGGTGCTTTGGTGCATACATGTGTATCTGTACACGGTATCATGTTTGCAAGTACACCTTATCCAAGGCCATTCTCCGATAATGTCTCAGATCAGATTGCTTCCAATGAAATACAAAACAGGCCTTTCTCGTTCTTTCTTTCTGGCCAAATCTGTAGGGTCGCCTAGGACTTTTTCTTTGGTGTTATCAGGGTACTCTGTTTGTAAGAATGGACATAAGAAATGTAACACTTTGTGAAACCCAGCTAAAATCTTATTTTTAATATGAAATTTTCTTGCATAATGTAAAGAACATCTTTCTAAGGTCATGTCAAAGATGGAGATTAATGTGTGGTGCTCCAAATCTCATAATTTGATTATGTGTAAGTCTTCAGGTGCTAGTAAATAACGTTCCGATTCTTGCACGGGTCAATTGATTCGTGGAGACATCGATATATGAAGAGTTTGGTTCCAAAACGCAATAAATTCAACTCATTTGGGTAAAAATGTGTTTTCTATACCAAGAAAGTGATGAGATGAAAACCACTATTTTCTGTTACATACTTTCAAATAGCATCTTTAGGTTATAATAACATAAAAAATGCAAATCCATAATTTGGTTTTCAAAGATTTATTATAAAAACGGATTATTTTTTCCAGAAAATGCTATAAATCTATTGAATCAGTATATAAATATGCATTCATCTTTGCCATGGTATATTCATTTAGTTGACTAGTGGTATACACTGATTTAAAAAAGTAAACATTATTGGCATTAATCAAAACACTTACTTTGTCATATTAAGAAGACAGCCATTTCTGCTGTCGTCCTTGGGATGTCGACTCGTCGCTGAACTTTTTTGACAGCAATCGGCTGTAAAATGTTTTGTTCCTGCTCGATTTTTAGTGACTTCGAGTAAAATAATGTAAAGTTTTTCATAAGATCCGCTGTGGTCAATGTGTTAGCATGACAGACGCTTGATCAGTCCCTCCAGAAAAACGTGATTGTGCGACCGCGCGATATATTGCATAATCAGCCAAAGTCCGCATATTTATGCAAGGCTGCATTTTTTCCGAATACAACGCACTTTCGCCGCATTAATTACATATTTCCGCGCACAACATATGTGGGGCTTGCATGATTTCATAATCTCTGCATTTTCGTAGCAAAAAGTCACATATATATTAGCAGAAAGTTGAAAAATGTTGCATTTACTTCCCAAAAGCGCAGCCGTGTCCTCTATTGCCATGGGAACGTTATGAAGTGACGTGATTATGTGACGTGAACATCATTGCAGCTTTTGCAAGTTTCCGCAGTTTTTGCAAGTTCCGCAATTTTCGCAAATTCCCACAATTCCATCGCATAAATTGCATAAATATCCTAACTTTATCTCTAAATGGTACCATTGAATGAATGGGGCTAAGCTAAATGCCATCGAAGCGTCGCAGCGCGCTCCAGCGCTTACGTGCACGCACACAGATGATAGAGGGATGTATCAACAATTCTTAGTTAAGGTAATAACATATTTTAATATTGAAAATGAGTAGACTATTCCTTTAAGATGCAGGGATTACTTTTAGGTTGCCTGCATCTATTTTTAAACTTCCCAAGAACTGACACCTGAGGACTTGGATTTTATGAATAGAAATGCCAGAACTGAACAAAACTAAATGGATGCATGAGATCTTAATGTAGACCTTTTTTTTTTTTTGCAAATACCCCATTTACAATTAAGGTTTTGTGAGGCAATGCTAACACCTTTATCTTTTTCTCTTCCTCTGTTACAGGCGAAGTCATGTATGTGTCACATGTGTGGAGCTCATTTAAATCGGCTTCACTCCTGTCTTCATTGTGTGTTCTTCGGCTGTTTCAGCAAGAAACACATCCACGAGCACGCCAAAAACAAGAGACATAACCTAGGTAAGAGACGCACAGCCTTTATTCTCACAGACTGAATCTAGTTTAATCTCATTCGTCCGTGTTTCTGTTTCCAAGCATCCGAGGTAAGACAAACACCAACAGAGACTGATGTCATTAGCGAAAAATAGAAAACATGAGCACGACTCTTCAAAGAAACACGCGCACCGTGTGCAAAACAAGTTACAAACACATCCAAAGTGACATACAGTCAGAATCTGTTTGAACCCTTAAATAACATTTACACCTTAGGTGTAAGAGATGGGTGCTACATTGAAAACTCACTTTCGCTTTTGTTGGCGCTATAAAATAATGACTTTCATGTGCCTTTTTGTTTGGCTAAAAATCACATTATTAGATTACACAAGAAGATATTTTGATAAGTGATGGTTGATGGTACCCAACATTTTGTTTTTCCTACTATGGAAGCCAATAGGTACCATAAATTGTGTGCTCACCATTCTGTTTTTAAAATATCATCTTTTGTGTTAAAACAAAACAGAAACTCATACAGGTTTTAAACAACATGATTTTGATTAAATAATGACCGGATTTTTATTTTAGGGTTAACTTTGCCCCTAATAGCGGTAACCCTTTAAGCCATTTGAGGACACATACAAAAATATAGGCTGAATTTATTTTGTTTTATTTCACCTAGTCATACTTGGCACACAACATTAGTTTAATGCTCAAAAGCCAAAGATGCTTTTCTGTTCAGGAGGCAGTAAGTGCACAAATCTGGCCATGGATGTTTGGATGGGGTGTCTTGGATTACTCCCAGCTCCTGAGTGCATCAGTGGTGTGTAATTATCCCCTCTGTTTTAATGAAGAGGGGTGCCACCCTCCAACAACAAACAAACAAATAAGACGTAAACAGACGGGTATGTGGCTAATTACAGCATGCGAGCGGATAATGGTCCTTGACTTTCCTTGAATGTGTGATTTGCAGTGTGTTACTCCACCGGTGGCTGAAGTTCATCACCTACCTGCTTTGTAAAAGTAACTGGAAATACCCAAAACATGAAGTTAAGATGGAATTTTTGCCTAAAATTTCTACCTTTTTAAAACTAGATGTGTCACGGGTTTTATTTTTGTGTGTTAAAAGAAAAATGGCTGCCAACAACAGGGTTCCCGCGCGGGTCTTAAAAAGTCTTAAAAAGTCTAAAATTCAGAATGTTAAATTTAAAGGAACAGTATGTAAGAAATTTATATCAATAAATCATAAAATGGCCCTGATATGTCACTAGACATTAAGAAATCATTTTCATTTTAAATACTTATATCACTGACAACAGCAGTCCAGCCAGGATATTGTCATTTAAAAAGTGGAGTTGCAGCCCTCAACTGATGTTTATGTTGTCATGTTGTGTATTGGCCACCAGTTGTGTGATTGCAGTACCAGTTTTAGCCACAAGTTTTGTTATTGCAATACCAGTTTTGGCCACAATCCTACATACTGTTCCTTTAAGGCCTTAAAAAGTCTTAAAAACACCCAGATTTTTATCCCAGGTCTTAAATTTAATTTACCCAAGTCTTAAATTTCTTACCTCTGTTCATTCCCGAAAAGCGTTGTCCGCAGAAAATAAAATGGTAATTTAAAACGCTGAAGAATTAACTTAATCAGTGGCGGAGGCAGAAAGTGTATGAAGGTGGGTCGCTAAAAAAAAAAAAAACGTTCCGCACTTTGTCATAATCCACGCAAATCGTGCCATAAGCTATATTTCAGGTGTTGTGATCTGACTGTATACTGTGGATTTGGCGGAAAACAATCCTTAAATTTTGTTTTGTATAAGCAAAAATCTTTTTCGGAGTAATTTAATAGCCCGTGGTTACCTGAGCATTTGTAAGCTTCTGAAACATAGACAGAAGCGAACAAAAATCAACACTGCTTTATTGAAAATCAACTTAAACAGTCGGGTCGTCGAGTCACGAGCCACCAACAGCGTGTTAACTTTAGTGTTTCACAGTTTTATATTTTAGACTTTAATATTGGTCTCTGCTGCAATGCATTCGAACCTAACGCCCTTCAGCTCTCCACAAACAGCAGCAATTGGGGGACAGAAAGCAAGAAAGTATGGTAATAAACCATATATTTCAAAAAAACACAATTGTCTTCTTTTAGGAACAGTTCAAACTTTTTTGATAGCGCAAATGCTTCAGGAGTTACGGTTAAATGAATAGCGGTAGATCAGAGCCCTTTCGCATAGGCAGGCTGCTGCATACGGCATCGCCTGGTTTATTTAAGTTAACTGAGCATTACATTCGCAAGTCATAAGCATATTACAACAATTAACGATTAACTAAGAATATTAATCAATATTTTAAAGTTAATTTCAAAGTTAATATTCTGAAATAAGACAGTTTTTATGACGTATCCATCTTAGAAATGCGACCCTTCGGAGGCTACAGCCTTCGGATTGAGAAACGGTCTTAGTGGATAACGTTAGCAACACATATCAAACAGCCTTTTAATGGTAAATTTCGTTTTCTTAAGGCAGATTAATCCGTTATTGTGTAATTAGAGAGGCTATTAAACGTGATGGCTGTATATAGTGCATATTTATGCATAAAACGTATGGGTGAAGTGTTTTTGGCTCTGTGATTCTGTATTCAATTAAATGCAATAAATTAATTTATGAATAAGTTGTATTAATAAAATGCATATATTAATGCTTTTAGGGATTAATAATAATTGAAAGTGATCTTTTGTTCTTTGTATATTTATAAATGAAACAGGCACACCACACAGTCAGTTGTACATTATAAACATGCATAAACATTATTGGGTGGTTTCCCGGACAGGGATTAGTTTAAACCAGGACTAGGCCTTAGTTTAATTATGACATATAACTAGTTTAAATAAACATGCCTTACTAAAACCATTACTTGTGTGCATTTTGATGTATTTTAAGATATGTCAGTGCAAATTGTTTTCAAGTTTGAAAAGCTCTTAAAACTAGTCTAATCCCTGTCTGGGAAACCTCCCCTATAAGCTTACGTACTACACAGTGTGATGCATTTTAAAGCTTAGTTGTATGAGGCAGTGTAAAACTAGGCACAAACCAGCAGCTGACCATACTAACTGATCTTATATTAGTGAATTTTATTTGTCAAAAAACATTTGTTAATAGAATTTTATAAAAATACTACCTACACATATTAGTGTGATATAAATATTGTAAATCAATGCATTTCTTGACTATTAATTAAGAAAAATCACAGCTCTTTGCCTCTAACTCAATGTTTTAATGGGTCACTATGAGCTTCCAGGAACTAACTGAAGTCTTTATGAATCACGTGACGCCCAAGCTTTTTGGGCTTCCATTGTCAGAAGTGTCTTCCTAAAGTGCTGTGGGTAGAATTTGTCGCCGCCAACACTCGCTGTCTAATAGGGTTAAGCATAATGAATTTCCATGTATTTTGATTATCTGTTTTAAAACTGTGTTCATTTTATATGTTTCTATAACTGAATCAATAAAAATAGAACATTTTGAGAATTTCTGAGATCATTCGAATGCTTCTAGTAATGTGTCGTGTTGGTCTTAAATTTTACTCATAATGGTCTTAAAAGGTCTTAAAAAGGTCTTAAATTTAACTTGCTGAAACCTGCAAGAACCCTGAACAAACATTCGCCCAGTCTGCAGATTCAGGGGGGATCTGGCTCGAAGTTAGCAGGTGCGGAAAGGATCCGTTGCGCATTTCCCAAAAGCAACTATGGTCGCAAGTTACCTATCGAGTTCACCGGTAACAACTGGTTGTTAGCTAATGATGCTTTTGGAAAACGCAGCTCTTGTCCGGAGTCATCTGCTGTTTGAATATTACGTTTATGTAAGTTATTACAAGTAAGTAATTTAAAAGTTAATTCTCCTAAAACTAAAAGGGTAAACATTGAACAACAGCAGCATTGTTGTTTTTATGTACTGCTGCTCTGACGCCAGCTTTGTTTCTAGAATAAAAGTTTAATGCTCAAAAACACATTGCACTATTTATGCTCAAAACTAGGCCAAGCTCTTTATTGGACAGCTTTGAGTGTTCTGACATATATGCAATTTTTTTCATGTTTAAAAAGTGTAACAACCTTTATTTGAGCTAAATTGGCAGCGATTGTCACAGTTGGACCAAACAGTCAATAGGGAAGCTAAAACTGACACATTAAATGAGCTTTAGAGATAAGAATGGGGCCGTATTGACACATTGTGTTAATAACAGTGACTTGCAGTTGAGGCCAGTGTTCAATGATAGCAACCTTCAGAAACCTGGATTTAATTTTGAAGGTGACAAGAGATTAAAAGTTAGTAAAGATTTCATTGTCAGCACTTAATTGCATAGACGAGCAGATGTTGTCCATTAAAGTTATTGTTTTTAGACATCTATTATTTAGCATTAAACCAGTTAAACAAACCAGCAGCACAAGCAAGCAATGCGCACAAAATAGGGATGCTCCGATCAATGCCGATCTCCACAAAAAATACGTGGCCGATCACTATTCTGAATCGGACAGCTGATCTTATTCTCAGCTATTTCATGTACTATGGCTTTTGATCAGTAAGTCCTTATCGATCTGAAATCACTGTTAGTTTGAGTCGTTTATAACATGCATTTGAAAAAGCAACACTCGTCAAACATAATCATTATACATTTTCTTTATTATCATGAAAAAACCTGAAAAGGTTTGGAGAACAGCAATATAAATATATCCTTAAGACATTTCCTGGAGCTGCGTGTGTAATGTTCTTTGTTTACAGCGCATATTGAGTTTCTGCACGAGAGCGCCCTCTGGCTTTTGGATGTAGCTGCATTTCACCGTAATTCATTGAGGATCATAGCAAGCATTATCGGCCCATCTCTGGATAACTTATGATTCACTACAGGTTCCTGTTGTTTACATTATATACACTTACGCACTAAATGCCAACAAAACGCAGAGATTTGATACAATTTTACTTACCGCCTGCAACTCATGACCCAGTTGGGACTGCCCACATTCAACGAAATCCAGCGTTAAAAGCACTATATCCATTGTTTCCGTAATGCTGGGTTCTTTGGGAAGTTGCACAAGCTTAAATTTTTCTGGTGATGTGGATTTTGTGTCAGCTCTTGGTTGGCGTTTGCATGCGCTCTTTTGGTTAAAGTGCCCATATAAGGAGTTCCACTGTACTTCCTGCACTGAAGTTTCCCATAAAAGAAATAAAGCAAAATTGTGACCCCTGAATCTTTCGTGTTGAAAACACTTTCAGAAACTTGTACAAACCCTGACACAGAAATATGCTGTCATATGTCAAAATAACTTTTTTACACTTTTTCTATGTTTAGCATCAGGAATCCAACTCTTAAAGGTACAATAAGAAGGATTTACCCCCATCTAGTGGTGAAATTGTATTTTGCATTCAAATGAATAATGCTCTCTAGCGCCTCGCTTTTCCAAATGCATGTTGCAACTATGGTAGCCATTATGTAATCGCTGATCTCCTTGTCCGTTGCAGCTTGTTCACGGGTTCTGAATGAAAGCGCGTTGTTGAAACGCATTGGTAGGCTAGTGTTTTTTATCCCTCTCTGCTATTATAGTTTATCAATACGGGGGAACGACACGGAAGCATCCTTGGACTTGCACGGTCAATGTAAATAAAGAGAAGAAATTCTAAGTTTACAAAGAAAAGTCAGATCTTCGCCAGAAGACACCAATGAGGACATATTTATGAATAAAGACATTGAATTTTATTAATAAAACACTTAAAACCCTACTTACTGTCCCTTTATATATAGTGTTAATAAGTCAAAATGCATGAAATAGCTTTAACCCCCGCCTACCCTTTTAAACAGCCTGGTTTACTAATCATCTGGGCAGTCCATTGACTAATCTGAAAATATGTATTTTATACGGCAAAATTAAGTGCTTTTTAGGTAAATATTTAAAGACCGTGAGGCCTTCAGTCAGTCTTACTGCAGACAGGGGAATGTGTTAAATTCTGTGTTAAGTTCCCTTTGGGGTTTGATTGAACATTTAATTAGGTTCGTCTCTGTATGAGTGATATCTGTGAATGAATGATGTGCTCCTGAGGAGCAAAACTGTGATTATTCTCCACAGATAAGAGAGTAATTAAGGCTGAATCCACCGGCTTTACTTTTACCCTCCTTTATAGCATCTTTTTCTATATCTGCGGATGTGATTTTATTTATTTGTTATTGCCAAAGCTGTTTTATCGGCTTACGCTTGTCAGCCGTGATCTCTCTGTTCTTTCCTCCGCTGGTTACCATGGTTACCTGAAGGCCTGCTATGCTTTAGGTTATTCATCTGGTGTGTGCAGCATACAGCCCCACCTCATTTTCTTATGCAATTTCTCTATTTTTTTTACATGTTATTTGATACAGATTATAGATAGGTCACCTTCTTGCTGCTGAAAGACTTAATCAGTTACACATATTCATACTTTAGTACAGTTTTAGTAGAGGTAACCCGGTTTAAAACTTAACAGCTGTATGATAAGAGATGCCAATGCTTGATGAATTTAATACAATTGCTGTTTTAACAGTAGTAAGTTTCCTGTTATTGTAGAGACAGAGCGCAGCGCGTCACAACCTGAAAACCACGCCCACCGGGGGGGAAGCAATCCAACCGTCTCCATTGACTTTGTATTGCGAGAAGCCGCCTCCTTGTCATTTCTGGCTTATGACAAAAAACTGAATAATGCCTAAAAGCTGCTGTGTGACAATATGTACAGCTAACAAGCCAAAGAACCCAGAAATAAGTTTTTATAAGCTGTCGAGCCGTAAAACCCAGCTTTTAAGGAGAATAAAGTGGATCGCCGATTGCGTTTCCCCCTATTGGACGCAGTTTTACTAATAGGAGTACTATGAGGGGTTGCCTGTTTCCGTTTCTGTGTCTTTGGACGCTCGTTTTTTGGGGTTGAAAGCTTATAAAAACGTATTTGGTTTTTTTGGGTTGTTAGATGTACACCTTGTCACAAAACAGCTTTTAGGTATTAATCTGTTTTTAAGTTTAATCTGTAAATAAGTTTTTATAAGCTGTCGACCCCAAAAATCGAGCGTTTAAAGACACAGAAATGGAAACAGGCAACTTTTCATAGTAATACTATTAGTAGAACTGCGTCCAATAGGGGGAAACGTAGTCGGCGATCCACTTTATTCTCCTTAAAGACTGGGTTTTACGGCTCGACAGCTTATAAAAACTTATTTCTGGGTTCTTTGGCTTGTTAGCTGTACATATGGTCACACAGCAGCTTTTAGGCATTATTCAGTTTTTTTGTTATAAGCCAGAAATGACAAGGAGGCGGCCCCCCGCAACACAAAGCCAATGGAGACTGCTGGACCGCTCCCCCCCCCGGTGGGCGTGGTTTTCAAATTTGCATAACTGCGCACTGTCTCTATTACAGGCTAAAATAGTTCACCCAAAAAATTGAATTCTGTCATTTACTCATTCACAATGTTGAATATTTACGATCAGAAATCTTATTGTGTGGGGTAAACCCCGAGGACAAACACACACATGCTGTAGATGCTGTCACGTGAAACGAAACAATACTCATTCAGAAAACTAGCTGATAAAAGATGAAGCCATAACAACATGGCGCAGCATGCACAGTTCAAAGTGAGATGAACATCAGAGATGTAAAAAAAACGTCCATTCTATTAATGCCATTTCTTTATGCCCGTTATTCGCCCCATGTTTGTTCACTGTGAACTTGAAAACACGTTTGGCCACGAGAAACATCACAAGATCTCTGCAAGATTTTCGGTGTTCTCAGCTGAAACTTTCGTTGTTTGTGAATTTAATCTGATGGTGTGTGGTGTGGTGTCATGACCACACACACTACAGAAACAAACTTGTTAAATCGTCAATTTTTATTCATCATGTTTGTGGTCTTACATTACTTAAAATATCTTTTGATGTGGCCCTAGCTTTATGAAAAGTAGCTATGGTGACAGGCCTATAGTGTTCATAACTCTGAAATTAAAATCTTTTTTATTTTTAGTTTACTTTAGGGCGTTTTTCCCTTTTAATTGACAGTTTGGAGATGACAAGATGGTATAGGGTGGAGAGATGGGAACAGGATTGGCAAAAGATGCAAACCTACTTATGTTCTCAGACATTTGTCTCCAAGTTGTCTTTTGTACATATTTCTTTAAAAAAATCTTTAAATTATTGTTATCAGTTATTATTTAAATCTTACAAATTTAAATGTTATGCAGCTTTGATAGGACCAGAAAAAAGAAAACGAGCAAATGGAAGGGGGGGTATCACAACGGCATGTGATGCGTATGTAATAACACCCCTTCCATTTACTGACCCCCCTTCCATCACAAAGACATTCACAAACAATTAACTACTTAATATGGTGCATTAAATGAGAGGAAAAGTATTCTTTCATGTTTTGATCTGATCGTGGTTATTAGGCAATCACATCATTGGTTAACAGATTTTTCCTGCCAGTGTGTGTGTCCATTTTTAAAGGAATAGTTCACCAAAAAAATCTTTACTCACCCTCATGTTGTTAGAAACAAGGTTCCCACGGATCCTTGAAATCCTTGAAAGTTTGTGAATCTGGGGGGGGGGGAGTCAAGGACCTGGGAAGTTTTGAAAATATACATACATGGATAAAAGTCATTGAAAGTGCTTGAACCTATATTATGCAAGAAAAATCCATATTATTCCCTGTGTAGTGTAGGATAATATCATAAAATTCTAGACTTTTTAAGCACACGTGTTAAACTGTTTGTTTTAAATGCTTATATCTTCTGTATGCGAATGTTGATTCATACAAAAATGCTTTTTTGCATAGTTGTGTTAGACACATGACAACGTCTCGGATTACGTATGTAACTGTTGTTCCCTGAAAAGGGAACGAGACGCTGTGTCTCCCTTGCCATACTTCCTGCATCCCTGTAACGCCGTCTTTGGCAATATTTCAGATAGCGATATACTTCCTGGCTCCCGCGTCACCCTGTCTTTGTCGCTAAGCTTCACCATTGGTTGAATTTGATATACACATTTAGACACACTTACCCCTGGAGGCATCCCCAAAGTGTCACCGCAGTGACGCAGCGAGAGTTCCCTCGAAAGGAAACTGTAACAATGTATCTTAAAAGATAACACAATGTAACTTTGGTCTCACTTGAAATGTGTCCCCACATTTAGTCCTTGAACTTGAGGGTATTGGTTCCTTGAATTTGAAGTTAACTAAGGTGTGGGAACCCTGTTACAAACCTGTATTCATTTCTTTGTTCTGCTAAACATGAAGGAAGATATTTATAATGAAGCAAGAAACAGAAGCACCATTGACTTTTGTAGTAGGAAAAAATACTACTATGGCAGTCAGTGTTGCTCAAAAACGGTTTGGTTACAGTCATTGCTCAAAACATCTTCCTTTGTGTTCAGCAGAACAAAGAAATTAATATAAGTTTTGAAAACATGTAAATTATGACACATTATTTTTTGGGGGGCGTACTATCCCTTTAAATCATTTGACAATTAAAGTACATTTGCATGAGAACCCTGATAAATCGTAATAGTCCATACATTTCATCTCTGCCGGTGCCTGATACAATAAGACCTCCTGTCTTTTCAAAACATCTCAAAATAGCCTTGAACATTTGTGTTATAGTCCATCTGTGGCTCGCAAAGCCACTAAAAGCTCTATAGTCTGAGCACCTGTCGGCAAGTTTCGCCAGGCTGTGCATTAGTGTCGTGTCACAAATAGCAGCCTGTCCCCGCTGCTTTGCTCCACCTGCAAACATTTTAGTGTGTCTGCGTGATACGGACCATCATCAGGTTGCCATGGGAACTAAAAAGCAGGTAATACTGCTGCAGGGTTAGGGAAATGGAAGGATACCATCGAATGAGCTTTAAGCACATTGAGGTTCCTACCTCATTAAAGAGCGATTATTCATAGTTAATACATCTCATTCACAATTTTCGCATCAGTCGGAGCAGACAGGGCTACAAATTATGTCACGTGACCTAGGAGCTATTGCGGTGCTCGTATGTATACCGCGATGAGATTGAACCACCATGACATTTCACAGAGGACACAGTATTGTGGCATAGGCAAAGATGGATATTTTCCTGCACTGCACACTAATTATTATTCTCATCAAGGGGGTCGATTCGCCGCACTGAGCTATGATTGGGATCAATCCTTAATACCTCCATATTTACTGTGAGTGCATAAACGTCAACTTCTCCTGAAGGTCTCTAATAGGTCCTCCTTTCTTTCTCTTTATCTCATTCAGCTATAGACCTTTTGTACGGTGGAATATATTGCTTTGTGTGCCAAGACTACATATATGACAAAGACATGGAACAGATTGCCAAAGAAGAACAAAGAAAAGCGTGGAAGTTGCAAGGTGGGTGTTGTTGTCGCCGTCACACTTTTCTTGTGTGCATGTTTGTCTTTAACATGGCCTAAGATTTTCTAAATCATGCTATTATATCTTTATGTTTAAAAGGCACATATTATGCAAATGTTTACAAGATGTAGTATAAGAGATAAGTGTGTCTTAAATGTATGTGTGAAGTTTCAGTTTTCATGTGTGTACCTTTAAATGCAAATGAGCTAAAGCTCATCACTCTCTTACCAACAGACAGTGAGTGTTTTCGGTTAAAAATAGATCTGATTCCTGTTAATACAGTCTGAGAAAATAGTATCTTTGGCTGCATTAGCGCTATAGTGTGCTAAAAACATCTTTAGAAAAGCTTTTGGGTAAAATTAACCAGATAGTCAGTGGCTGTGGGCGGGGCTTTGTTTGTGAGATGTCACATTAACAAGAGGATCAAAACAGACTGCTTTAGTTTAATGGGGATTAAAAAGAAGGAGAAGGGTGGTTGGTTGTTCATCGTGGCGTGGTCGTGTTCACACACTGCCAGCACACATTTATGTCAAAAAATAAAAGTGGATTTTGCATAATATGTGCCCTCTTAAATCTGTTTGCCGTGTAAAGCTTTTTTTCCACTTTCAAGGCAGCAACACAATAGTTTTATTTGGGAGACTTTGATTCTGCATTTTGCGAAATTAATTTCGGCAATAAATTTGCTGCTATTGTTTGAGGGGTTTCTTTAGTCGACCTCACTTGAAGGCTAAAGGGAGTCGCACAGCGGACGCGCAGCTCAGTGCCGCGCAGCACCGCGCCGTTCTTAAAAAAAAACAGAACACATTGTTTTCTATGAGTACACGCACACAGGCGTCATCTGTGACTCAGGACACTGCTCAAATTCCTGTAGCACCACAGAGCGCCACTTACATAGTTCAACATTAAATAACATAAAATCGTTAGCTATTAACATTGGCTGCTAACGTGTATTTTGCATTTTCAAGTAGACGCTATCTAACTAAGTCCGTGCTATTTAATGTGCACTTCTGCCGTACGATACCTCCGAGTTGTCCTAGATGCAACACGACGCGGTGCTTCCGACCTGTATGCGACCCCCTTAATTCTCATTGTTTTGATGAATGCCAACAAATACAATATTCTAATTTAGATTGAACAGATCTGTCTGTATTTGTTTGCATTTGACATATCTCTGTAAATTAGCCTTCACAGTCAACATTGTACGCTAATAATTGTTAACTATATGCAAGGATGAGACAAATCTTATTTCAGAATTCAAATCAGGAATAAAAACAATTTAACTGCTTCATCACTGTTTGTTACATTTTAAAGCAACACTATGTAGTTTCCATGTAAAAATGACTTACAGCTCCCCCATGTGGTTGAAAAGTGCAACAGTACCTGGTATCAGACACTCTTCTGCAGGCAGGGGGAGGGGCGGGGCTGTGCTTCCTACCCTCCACCGCCACTTTCAGAGTGTGCTTGTAGCAGCTAGGAGGCTGCTCAGGTTGCAGCAACAGTACTATTTGTCTAGTTAAAAGTTGTTCTATTACTGAAATAATTTTAGAGACATTATTTAAAGGTAAAAAAACTACATAGTGTTGCTTTAAATCTGTAAAATCTGTAATTTTTTTAAACGACTAATTCTGAATTAATAAATATATCTAAAGTTTATATTACAAAAATAAATTTCACACCTAAGGGGGCTTGTACACCAAAGCGTTTTTACCTGCGGTCTGCATATGCTTTTAATTGTTTCCAATGGATGCGTTGCTCTTTTCAAAAATGGCAACATCTGGTGGGTTTTGGAGTTTGTTTGTTTTTTTTGCGTTCAGCGCTGAACTACCAGAGTTGAAAAATGTTAAACTTTGAGTGAAACGCTTAGCTCGTCAATGTCACTTTTCATTAAGCCGTCCAATCACAGTGGAGGAGGGGTGGGACAAATACCACAACAACTAACCGGCACATCGTACAACAACTGATAAACAAAACAAAAGTGTAACAGCAACCAAAGCGCTTAGCTGAAGAAACATTGGCGTCTGACTGGTGTTTCAGCTGGTGTACATGCCCCCTAAGGCTGACAAGAGACAATTTAAACGTTGTTGTTTGTTTTAGTAAGTAGTTTTGGCTAAATTTTTTGTACACTTGATATTTAGTGTAGGCATGGGCCGGTGTCCGGTTTACAGGTATACAAAGGTTTTAAAAAGTCAAGGTTTCAAAACCAATTTTTTTTTGTGATACCGTTTCAAGGTATAATGTGTTTACACAAAATGAATGAAATCATTAAGTTATAATTAATTCGATGTTTACGTTTAATATATATATATTTTTATATTTTTTACCTAGCATACATATTGTACGTTGCATAAAAATTAAACGTGTTGTGTCCAGTAGAAAGCTGTTGTTTGTTAACGCAGACATTTAAAAAAACACATTTTAGTGTTGCAATGGCAATACCGCCACACTGTTAAACGGTGGTGTTTTTGTATCATACTGCCAAAATCTCATACCGGCCCATGCCTAATTTAGTGTTAGGTTTTGTGTAATAACGCTAATCTGACTTTTCAGGAATATCAGTGTGTTAAAAAAGCACTGTAATTATACAATTTTAATTTGAACTTTGAATTAATTCTCAAATTTTTCAGGAATCGGGGAGAAATATTCAATGTGGGAGCCCACGAAACGTGAACTGGAGTTGTTGCGGCACAACCCCAAACGAAGAAAAATAACGGCGAACTGCACCATAGGTAAGCAATTTATTTCTCGAAGGCTCTGAAGATTATGCCCTTTTTTAGAACGAAACTCGGCACATAAGTGTTTTTTAATAAGCGATCGGCCAAAACAAGTCTGTATCTCACTGCGTCTGCTTTCTTTCAGTGCCACAATCAGTTCAAATGACATTTTAGTCAACCAATGTCTAGAGACTGCACATTGTACCGAAGCCAAGACCGCATGTTGTTTCTTGGCTACAGGTGCCGTCAATCTCATACAGCATTTTTTGTTTTTGAAAAGGGAAGAATAGTAAACGCACACGCAAATAATGGGCGAGATATGGACATCGGCCACTGGAGAAATAACTCCCTTTCCCTTTGTGGTACCTTTCTCTCCCTTCTCTCATTTTCGCCTGTTTTACTCGCAGTCAGAGGGCCTGGCAGTGGAGTAATGGTGTTAAATGTCTGCTTGCAGGCTTAGCGTAGGCGCTAAACGCCAGCCTCTTTCGCACCCGGAGAAACAAACTAATGCGATTAGCTATACGAGTGCCTGAGCTTTCATTGATCATTTAGGGCGTAATGTGGCCAGTGTATGATGATTTCAGAAAGCTATTGTGCGAGATGGATTTCGGGTGGATGCTGGTTTATGTTCTTGCTCGACTGAGCCTCTGATGAGATTGGAATGGGGGGGGGGGGATGTTGTCAACAGTGATGCGCCACCATTGATGTGTTTGTTGGATCAGGCGCGTATATGATGTTCCATCACTCATGTGCATAAATAAAATATTAGTACTTGAAAGACTGGAATGCCACAGAAAGCACTGCTGGAAGTAGCCGAAAGTCTCTCTCTCTCTCTCTGTACCTGTTTCTCAACAGAGAAATTTCGCTTTTATTGTCCCCATATTTATAGAGGGTACTGTAGTTAAAATGAACAAATCCTACAATAGTTTGGTGTCCCATGCTTTAACTTCTGTTGTGCGATTCTAACTGTAACAACATAATGTATTGTAAAATACTGAAACCCAAAAAGTGCTATAGTTTTGACCCCATTTAAAAACAAAATTGTTGTTGTCTCCATCTATCTGTTATTTAAGTTTACTATAAGAATTGTATTTTCTTTATGAGTGATATATGTGTTGGTCAGTAAATTAACACCAATATATAAGCAAAATGTGCATCCTTGTTACCCATTTTGGCACAATCAGTATTGGGGTAAAACCTGCAAAAAATTGTCCATTCAAATGTTAAGCAGAGCATTTACTCCACATTAAAAGAAAAATTTTTCTTATGAGTTTTAGGCAATAATTAAGAAAATGTATTCTGAATTTGATTAAAACTTGGTTTGGATTGGATGGTACTTTGAATGTTGCCAGATGTACTAAAGCCACCATGTTATCATGGTTCTTTAAGATGCATATTTCCTACCATATAATGTACTAACCACAACCAGCTAAATGGTCAACTTTATTGGTATTTAATGCAGCTGAAAAGACACCTGGCTCCCATGGCCTTCTGGGATAGTTCTGGGATAGTATCTAAACCATAGGTGTCAAACATACGGCCCGCGGGCTGAACACGTCAACAAACGTGTTCAATCCCGGTGTATTAAATATAAAATTCATATTTTAAAATACCTTTGGGACGGGAAGCAGCAGTCGCGAGTGTCTTGTTCATTTTCCATAGGAGAGCGGCAAAACACTGTTGTTTCACAGGCGAAGCGTAGAAGGCACACAGTGCTAATGCATCCAAATGTCCTTCAGTTTCCGCGGGCATGGCTGTTTGAGGTTGGTGGCATCACGCTATTTGTCGTGTATGGTGTATGAACCGCCCATGAATCAGTTTCTGCCTTATAGGAAGAAATAGTCCACTTTCATAAAAAAATCCTGATAATTTACTCAACCCCATGTCATCCAAGTTGTTCATGTCTGTCTTTGTTTAGTCGAGAAGAAAATACTTTTTTTTTTTTGATTAAAACATTTCATATTTTCTCAATTTACTAGACTTTACTGGACCTCAACACTTTACAGTTTCAATGCAGTTTAAAATTGCAGTTTCAACACCGCTTCAAAGGATCAAACATTCCCATCCGAGACGTAACTGTACATTCACACGGGGCAAAAGCGTTAACGCCTGACAGAGGCTTGTTTGAAGCGTGGCCAACAGCCAATCACAGTGGCTGTAACACACCCTCCAGTCTTGCATAAACATAATTGGTTTGCTCGCACTAGGTTATTTGCATAAGGCCATCTGATTAGCTGATGCACACATTGGTGCTTAAAAAATGGAGAAGTTCAACTTCTGCCGCACGCAATGGCAGTGACGCAACTAGAGCCCGACTGATATATCAGCAGGCCGATATTATCGGCTGATATTAGGCATTTTTCAAACTCTCGGTATCGGCATTCATGATGGTTGATAAATGAATATTAAAAAATTAAATAAATAAATAAAAAAACACAAACATTTAGAAGTGACCTTTATCTTGTTTAATGATAATATAAATGATGATTATAGTAATAATGTCATCATTATTTTTTGTAATTATTACGGTCAATAATAATAATAATAGAAGTAATAGTTGTGGCTGTAGCAGCAATCTGTTAGGGAAATCCTTTAATGTTTTGTTGCGCGTTTCTGAAAAAAAATGATCGGCCGATATATCGGATTATCGGTTTTTAAAACCAACGCACATTTGTATCGGTATTGGCCTTCAAAATCCTTTATCGGTCAGGCTCTAGACGCAACGGCAGTGACGCAACGGCGACGGATCCACAATTTAGTTCGGCAGCATGACGTCACCCATTAAAAGTAAATGAAAGCGTTAACCGTTAAACCCCTCGTAAAATGTATCGTAAGAGTCTTATCTAGCAAGACCATCATGATATTTTGGCAAAAAAAGAAAAAATATGTACTTTTAAGCAACAACTTTTTGTTTTGCATTAGCCGTGTGACACACCAGTGCGACCTTACTTATTTCGTAATTATATGTAAAGGTCACGCTTGATGTATGCGCAACTAAATGTAAGCAGAATGCCTATATTTTATAACTTCAAACTTTATTAGGTACTTTAATGTCTCACAAATGCATGCATTCTAGCTTTTTTAGCTAAATCACTGTTCTCATTACGAATATATTTTAATGAAAAATTTGTAGTTTTAGTTAATATTAACTAGGGATGCACCGATAGGATTTTTTTGGGCCGATACCGATACCGATTTAAGCAGACAACTTCTGGCCGATACCGATGCCGATACCGATATTAAACACTATACAACACTATACAGTTGGTCTATTAGCTAGTTTATTTCTGCATCAAATTATTTTTACTGAACATGGATTGTATCTAATTAATATTCAACTGACCAACATAATAAGAGGCACAAATTAAGCTAAAACAAATATAATAAGACAACATGACAACCTTCAAAGGTGGTTTTTGCTATTCAGCATTTCTTTTATTAACAACATTAACTAATTTTTTTTTTTACATATAATGGATTTCTTTAACAAACATAAATAATGCCAGTGCTATTGCTTTAAACAGAGTATAAATATTGCTACTTCAAAAAAGTTGGACTTCTTGCCCCACTAAAGTGCAGTCTGTTTCTTTTATTGTCCAATACATTTGAGCCAGCTCAACAAAGGTTTTCTGTCGGTGCATAAGTATAGTGCACACTAGGGCTGGACCAGAATGTTCGAATATTCGGTCCGTTGGTTGACATTCGATTTTCAGTTTTGAGATTCGAATATATATATATTTTACAGCGTTAATGCAGAGCTTTTGCCAAGCAGGAAGTGCGCTTCATGCTCCAGCTCTATAGGTGGCGCAGAGAGACCAACATCCATAGCCAACAGCACCAAACGCCACCAGTAGAAGAGATCGCCTCAAAGCGGGCTTCCTGCTTTGGCATTCACACTAATAGTGTTGTAAATAACGTTCAGTTTTTTGCAAAAACTGATTGATTTGCTTCACAAGACATCAATATGTCACACGGAGTTATGGGGGATTACTTTTGTATTAGATATACATGTTTAAAGTGGCGGATCGGTTGACTTGCATGACGGAGCACTGGGGTTTCTGCAAAATATCTTCTTTATTGTTCTACTGATGAAAAACATATTGGATGGTGTAAGTGTTAGTAAATAAACGTGATTTTAAAAGTATGCTACCGTTTTATTACAGTTTGTTGAACTTCAGTCGTTCATTTATTTACGTTGTTTTATTTAAATGGGCTAAGTTACCCTTTACGTTATCAGTAATTACTATGCTTCTAATTTCTGATACGGGAGTGTTTGTTTGTTAGAAAAATGTTAGGCTAACGTGACCTTATTAAAAGTATTGCTCGTGTTTTGTTTCACTAATGCTGTTCTCGCAGCACGCGTGACAGGCACGCCGCTACATACGCACACAGATTCCTGCCTTTATTAAAAAGAAAAATATGTTCAGCCCCTCCTTCCGAAGCTTTGAATATTTGATTTGATTTCTACTAGAGCTTTGAAGCTCAAAAAATGGTATTCGGAACAGCCCTAGTGCACACCCAAACATTAAATCATATTAATTGAACATGCAATTCATTGACTTTATGCGGTTAATTAATAAACAATCGGTATCGGCCTTTCTCGTGCTATTGCCGATATGCCGATGGTTTCAAATTCATCAAAAATCGGCCGATAAATATCGGCGGCCGATGCATCGGTGCATCACTAATATTAACACATTATCAGCATCATAAGGTTTTAAGAAATTATCCGGCCCTCGCACTGTGACTTTATTTACCATCCGGCCCTCACCTAAAATTAGTTTGACACCCCTTATCTAAACAGATGCAGCACATCATTCAGGTGATGTCTCATGACTACTAAATATTCAAACATCTTTTAACACTGCTATTTAGACACACTATAGCAGAAGAATACACACTTTCACCCTCATCCTCCAGCCATTCTTTAACTAACCGCTATGAAGCACGGAGAACAGATGTCTTGAGAGCGCTAGATTTGGAGCAAGGCCAGTTGAAAACATTTAGGCTCCCTGTGAGAGCGTAGCCTTCTGTCTGCACAGACCAGACCTCTTCCCAAATCTCATGAGCCTCCTGTAACCTGTCAAACTGTACGCGGGAGGGGGTTGGCCGTGTCAGCGCAGCAGGGAAGTGACTCCAACTGACAGAGGCATTGAAAAAGAAGAAGCGTGGTCTAATGGTGCACAATACGGACCTAGCAGTGTGAGATCAGGGTACTGATGCGTGTTGTATTAATGCATTGTTTTTTCTCAAAACTAGTTAAGTGGATGTCCTGCACCAGCTATTCAAACCCTGCGCTATTTACCTTTGAGCGTTTGCCTGTCGTACAGAGTAATGAAATGTACTTCTCATTGAATCCCTCACCTGAATCTAACTGTAACAACTGGCTGACACTTTGTGAGTGATAAGGGATGGTGCCATGGGCTTTCAGCTGCATCCAAATGTGGCAATATTTGCATTATTGCCGGTATATTTGGTTCTTGTCATTCTGTTCGGAGTAATGCTTCCCACTGGATGGACACGGAGTTGGAAGAAAGTCAAAGCACTGCAATGACACGTACTCGCATCATACCTGTATCTGCTGTCCTACAGTCCATTAAGGGCCGGTTGTAAGACTAAAATGCGCTATGCATTCTATGTAGGATTTACATCGTTTGCACCATCTAGGTGTAGCGTACCTCCGAGACTTAGGGTGTATTCACACCTGCCTTGTTTGGTTCGATTGAATCGAACTCAAGTTCGTTTCCCCCCTTGGTGCAGACCTTTTGGGCAGGTGTGAATACAGCAATCGAACTCTGGTGCGGACCAAACAACCGCACCGAGACCCAGCTGAAGAGGTGGTCTCGGTCCGGTTCCAAACAAACTCTGGTATGGTTCGTTTAAGGTGTGAACATGTACCGACCTCGATTCGCACCAAATGTATTATTATATTGTTATTCTGCTAGTGGGAGACGCACTATCAAGCAGTTTATGTTGTGCATATATGGTATGGCAATGATTTTGAATACCTTTATTGTAATGATAAACTTTTTATTTCTTTGCTTAACTTAGGTGAGTTTGTCCATGTTTTATATTGTTGTAGATTTATATTCATTAAGAAATGCAAGCCAATCATTTGTTTCGAAAAATCTAA
This sequence comes from Misgurnus anguillicaudatus, assembly GCF_027580225.2. Lineage (NCBI taxonomy): Eukaryota > Metazoa > Chordata > Actinopteri > Cypriniformes > Cobitidae > Misgurnus > Misgurnus anguillicaudatus. Next base: position 5,776,443 of record NC_073340.2, on the reverse strand, counting down.
GGATATTAAGATTTTTATATGTTATAAGGCGAGTACAATGTTTTCTGTCTATTCGGTTTGTTTAATATAAGAGAGTAATTTTACAAATTTATTGTTGTTTTGTTTTTTGTAATGGAAAATTATGAGACGCGCTATCAAGCAGTTTATGTCGTGCATATACTGTACGGCAATGATTTTGAATACCTTTATTGTAATAGCAGAATATTATACATACAAACAGCGCATCTAATTCCGTGTAATTTAACTTTTCCGCGATCGCGGAACAAAACGCAAAATCAAAAGAAATGTCTTGCCAACCTGCATTATTTATTTCATGGCAACGTAATAGCAGTAATTTAAAATGTCTTATTATATTTTTTATAAAATGATCTAATATTCTTTGATACAGAGTTAGACACCTTGGTAAACATTTCTGGCTTTATTTTACTTCAGTCTTTCTCCAGCACCCTGCACCCCATCACCAGCAACACCGCGCCCCACAAACAATCAATCAAAATCTCCTGTGCACATATTACTACAAGTTTTTAATTGTTATCTAGTATAATTAATTATTTTTATGAGGATACATACGTGAAAGGTCTGTGTGAGCTGTGTGTCGCGCCTGCTGTCTCACATAAATGACAAAAACTGGGTGAAGCAATGTCATAATGCATTTCAATTTACTGTTTTTAGTCCTTATATTAAGTTGTTGGAAACTTGGGACACAAAAGAAAGGCATCTGTCCACTACCATCTCATCTCAGCGTTAGCAAACTTGTGCATACTGTCAGCGCGAGAGGACCGATCTTTTTCCTTTTAGGCTTTGAACTTGAATGGTCCGGTCACATACACGCATAATAACACACAAAGTAAACACACATTATAGGGAAAATGAAGCTTTGGACTGGTGACTATTTTGCATTACTGTAGGTAATTTTCAAACTTTTTAAAAAGCAACCGTAAAAAAACAAGATTACGTAACGCACCTCTCTCAGTGTTGGCCATAAGGATTGATTTGTATGTTCTCATTAATATCAAGCATTTATCAAATATTTATGCGGCTATAGAGGTTAATTAATTTAACATTTTTTAACACAAACCACTGTATGACAGCTGTCTATGTTAATCAAAAAACAAACAGTGTATCTGTATCTTGAGGTTGTATTTATTTTTCATATTTTCATTTTGTTTCTCTGTTCTTATTATATCACTGACTGTTTACTTAATTATTTACTTGAGAACTTCTAATTTAATATTATACAAGCATTGGTATCGTAATTGGAGAGAAAATATATCTATTTTTGCGCAAATATCTGGAAATTACTGCCACAAAATTACCGTCATTTTGATCGCAAAAATCACAAAAATAAATCGCGAAATCCTGGAGGGACTGAAATAATTGTGTTTGAACAATCTGAATAGCTATATTTGTATGAATAATGAAAGCTGCGTATACAGCGCATCTCTCTATCTGTGCGACGCAAAAGCCTGATAACTTTATACCTTTTTTTAATACATGTCATTACAATTGTTTGTTAACTTTTAAATATTTTATTTTTGGGATGCATCGATATGCACCAATATAAAATTTCTGTGCTGATACAGATATTAGAGGACTTATGCTGTGTACACACCAAATGCGAATAACCGTGTTCCTCGCTCTAGATTACTTGTGGAATTTAAGTTCGTGTCATAAAATTTTTTCGCTTTGTTAAATATTTTCCGCTTGCGCAAAGACGCAAGGCCGTTTGAGGCGAATGGCAATTGCTGAGTCAATTCACGTCATTCACATCACACCACGCGAGTTTGCGGTTATTTGCGTTTTTGCATTGACTTCATATGTAATCTACTCACCCAAAACGTTGAATTCGCATTTAGTGTGTATGGACTAGACCAGGGTTCTTCAACCCTGGTCCTACCCCCCTCCAGAATGTTTTAGATGTCTCCCTAACCAACACACCTGATTCAACTCATCAGCTTGTTAGGGAGACATGCGGGAAGGAGGCTGATGAGTTGGTTCAGGTGTTTTAAATAAGGAGACATCTAAAACTTTCTGGAAGGGGGTCCTCCAGGACCAGGGTTGAAGAACACTGGACTAGACCTTAAGTTAATTAGGAAATATAACTAGTTTTAACACACATGTCTTACAAAAAACATTACTTGTATGCATTTTGAGGCAAAACAAAGGGCACTGATGTATTTTAAGATTTGTCAGGGCAAGTTGTTTTCAGTTTGGACAGCTCTTATATTTATTTTAGCCTAGGACTAGTCTAATCCCTGTCCGGGAAACTGCGCCTAAAACCCTTAACTGGCGCTGTCCCGTGAGCGGGACACCTGAGTTTACTTCAATATTTTGCATGTAAATGTTAATCTATCATTCTATAATCATCAGAATGGTCTAAGATGGGTCAAAACCTTTTAGCAGTAATAATAGTGCAGTGACTGTAATTTATTAATTTGTGACAAGAGTATGCAGCAAACCAACACAAACCTCATTTTTTGTGATAATTCTATGTACATAATGTTTACTTTATTGCATTATTTTTATTCATTACAATAAATTTAAACTGCTATAACCATTTTTATTTATTTAATATTTTCATCTCTAGACACTTACGTAAAAACTTTAAACAATCGGCCAATGTCTATTCATATGAAAAATGCTTCACTTTTATTTGGCGATACAGATTATCGGCCAATATATCTGTGTATTTTTTATTTGAGTAATCAATTACTTATTTTTACATTTTTGGTCCCTTTTGTGTGGTATTCACAAGCCTGAATTCATTTATTGTACAATTTCCTGAAATCCCAATTTCTATTTTAATACTCCTCCTTTCTCTCTTCATTTTTCTAGGATTGAGGGGTTTGATAAACCTTGGGAACACATGCTTTATGAATTGTATCGTTCAGGCTCTCACACATACTCCGCTGCTGAGGGACTTTTTCCTGTCTGACAGACACAAGTGTGAGATGCAATCCAACTCTTGTCTAGTTTGTGAAATGTCTCAGCTTTTTCAGGAGGTGAGAGCTCCACACACTCACTTTGCATCTGTATAGCCTCTCAAAAAAATACTCACACATCAACTTTCTTTATCTCTCTCCTGAAGTTCTACTCGGGTCATCGTTCTCCTCACATTCCCTTCCGCTTGCTGCATCTTGTGTGGACCCACGCTAGACACCTCGCTGGCTACGAGCAGCAGGATGCACACGAGTTCCTCATAGCTGCTTTGGATGTGCTGCATAGACACTGCAAAGGTAAGCTGCACTTACTTTACTTTAGCCAATCAGAGACACCCGTCTCACACATTTTGACATTTACCCGCAGTTTGTCTTGATCCATATATAAGGCGCTCTGGATTATAAGGCGCACTGTCATTTTTTGAGAAAATTAAAGGCTTTTAAGTGCGCCTTATAGTGCGGAAAATACGGTACTTACTATGCATTACTTATTACTGCTATGGGATAGTACTGTTGCCTTACAGCAAAAAAGTCCCCAGTTTGAGCCTCGACTGTGATAGAGGTATATACGCCGGTATATTGTGGCTCGGTGTTCAGCCGGCATCTTGAAGACTTGTATAATACTCTGTAATATGATTGTAACCATCTCTCTTAGCTTATCTAAGATATAATTTAATTCATTTACCATCTAATAGTCTACACTACTAGCTGACATGATCCCTATAGCACTACTTACAAATATGCGAGCTGACGTGCTGGGGTTTAACACTACACACAATTCACTGTTCGCTATGTACATTGTTCTGGGAGGGGGATTCACGGGTCGATAAGATTTTGTTGCAACAGAAACAATTAATGCAGCTCTCCATCCACACTACATGACCAAAATGCATGTCACATGACCGTTCGTGCACACTGGGCATGCATGCAAGTGTGTAAATAGAAAGTTTATTCACACTAGTCACTACTAGTCAGAGACAGGCCGGTCCAACAATCGGGGTTCCCACAGGTTTTTAAAATCCGTGAAAGTTTGTGAATCTGGGAAAAAATTTAAAGCCCTGAAAACTTTTTACGAATAAAAATACATAGATACAGGTCATTCAAAGTGCTTGAATCTATTTTGTGCAAGACATTATTCCTTGATTAGTGTAGGATGACATCATAAAAATTAGAAACTTTTTTTAGTGCACGTGCTAAACAGTTTTGAATGTTTATATCTTCTGTATGCGAATTTTGATCCATACCAAAATGCTTTTTGCATAGTGAAAAACTGTAACTATGTGTCTTATGTTGCGTTTACACAAGCCGCGGTAGAGGCAGCAAAAACGCGCTATTTGCGCGTAGTTGGACGCTTGAACATTTGAGTTTACTCTCCTCATTCACGCGTGAAATTCTAGTCATTCGAGACATTCACGTGGAAATCCGCGTCATGGGAGTGATTTCTGCGACTCTGCCGAGACTCTGCTCGCTTTCTGTAATCACGTCACTACTACAGCAAGGTCCTGATTGGTTAACGCTGCGCGAAAATCCGCCGAAGTTCAGATTTTTCAACTCGTGCGTTTCCTGCGGCAACACTCAATTCGCGCGGAATGCGCTGGACGTACCGTACTGCTGCGTCTTTGCGTTGACTTAACATGTAAATCGCCTGCGCTTGCCACCTCTACCGCGGCTGGTGTAAACGCAGCATTACAAGGTAACGCAATGAAATCACTTGAAATGTGTCTCCTCATTAAGTCCTTGAGGGTTTAAGGGTATTGGACCTGGAAAGTCCTTGAATTTGAAGTTAACTAAGGTGTGGGAACCCTGAACAGTTGTTGCCGATTGCTCTAATAATAGTTTTCCTGTTGCGTATGTAGACAGCTGCAATATGATAAAATCCCAAATTTAACTGCACGATCACGTCACTTTCATAATAACACATACAAAGATCAAAAGTTACATTAGACACGAATGTAAACGTAGCCTTAAACCTGTCGCACAACCACTGAGAGGCGCAGCGTCATGTTCCCTCTAGGGCAGTAATTCTCAAAGTGTGGTCCGCGGACCACTAGTGGTCCGCCAAACCCCCCTAGTGGTCCGCCAAAAGATGACCTAAACTAGGCAAGTGTTTATACAATTTCACTTATTTATGTAGATTTTTAATGCACTTGTGAAACTGTGATATCAGTTCTTGCCTTTCTGTTTTAATAATGTAAAAATGGATCGGTGGCTAAACCAAAGAGGAGTCAACATAAAAGATCAAGCGTCAACTGAAAGCAGCTAAAATCCACAGATCTATTATGTACTAGGTTTTGTTTCATGTGTAAAATCCCTGTAATTTCAGTAATTTTGGACATTAAGGGGAACATTTTTTTTCAGTATTTTGTGGTTACCATAGTTACAACCATAGACTTCATATACCCACCACCTCAGTTTTAAACTAATGGCTCTTTGAAATGACATTAAGTGGGACCTATGCTGTTATAGTATGTTTAATTGCATTTTTATTCACATGTGTAGTTTGTTTTTCATATTAAGCTGCAACTCATTTCACATTTAATTTTTCAAATGAAATAAAATTCATATAATATTATAATATATAATAATTTCTGAACATAGCATTGCATTTGTTTTTAAAAAAATTAGTTTTTGACTTGAAACAGTTTGCATATTAAACTTAAACTTAGCTTATCCTTCCTATTTTGTTGTTTTTTGGGGGAGTGTTAGAGTGGGATTCTGTTAGGTGGTCCTCAGAAAAAAATGGAAGATAAAGTGGTCCTTGGGCTGAAAAAGTTTGAGAAACACTGCTCTAGGGAATCACACAGCACTGCAAGGAGGGAATGAGTGGTGTATTGAGCCGTTGGTTGCAATTTGCAGCCTCACCTCTAGATGCCGCTAAAATCGACACAGTGCACCTTTAATTAAAGCTCATTACAAGGTTTAATTCATTGTTATGTGTAATCTCAGGGGATCAAACACATGACCTTGTGCTAACGCAATGCTGTACCCGTTGTGTGTCAATGGTATACAAACAATACAATACACGATGCACAGACTTAAGTTAACATCTGTCAACTCGTCACTTTAAAGGCTATTAGAACATTTTGTATTCTGTAAGCCTTTAATAAAAGATTGATTCAACTCGTACACTGCGAGCACACCGATGAGGTTGAAAGCGAGTCAGAACTGAACATGCTGTACTTGTGTCAGGGTCAGAGAGTGGGTGGGAGACTGGAGCGAACATACAGAAGACGAATCGAGGAGGTAAAGCGAGCTGCTAAATGAATCGAATCGCAGCAAAACAGGAAATGAGGGGGAGGTTGTAGATGTAGAGTTTGTAGACACATCTCACTCTACATTCCCTTTTCCCTTCCTCAGTCCTGGACCGTGAAACGAAAAGGGAGGGGCGTTTCTGCAGCAATCCGAGATTTGCTTTCTAATCAGACCTTTTGCGCTTTCTCTCTCTCTCTCTCTCTTTCTCGGTGTGGGTTCATATGCTGCTCGCATGTCCACTAAGGAGATGACAATGGGAAAAAAGCCAACAACCCAAACCACTGCAACTGCATCATTGACCAAATCTTCACAGGAGGCCTGCAGTCGGACGTGACCTGCCAAGTGTGCCAGTAAGATCAGTCACAGTGTTTGTGTTTAATCTTCTAATGTTTTATATCTATGAAACTTGACCAATTTGTCCTTGACCAGCTTACCCTTTCTGTGTGTGTAAGTAGGCATACTTTTAGTCACCTTTAAAGGCAACATCCTGACTGTAATGAAGCCTTAACAAGTGACCAATTTGGGATGCTGTGGGACATTGCCTATTATTCAAATGGTGCTCCTTACACAAAGTGCACCAAAGATTACACTTGAACAAGATTTAATTTGAAGTTGTCATTAGCATGTTGCTAAGCTAATGTTGTGATATACTAAAAAGCATTATAACACACACACGCTAAGTGTCATAATCAAATTGCTAGACTGAGCATTAATGTTGATTTTAATAATTGATTTTACATTGATTCAATTATGACATGACCTTATTTCATCAATATTAAATATATCAAGGTTATATTTTTACAGAATGTTTTTTATATTATATATGATGGTTTTATGTGTCTTTAAGCAGTAAATCATCACACATGGCTTTAGTTGGATTTTCACATTAACTTGGTCACAAAGAGTACATTATTAGACATATTTTGGTAGTTGAATGAATTAAGGGTATTTTTACCGCTGAAATATGCATTGACAGCAAATGCATTATTGGATTGTGTCACCATAATTAATGCATACATTCCTACCTTAAAAGTTACAAGGTGGCGTCTTAGGAGAAGCGTAATCACTCCCTTCCTTTAAAATACTATGAAAGCTGTGTGGTTGCCGTAATTGATCAAAATATCTTCTTTTGTATTCAACAGAATAAAGAACTTAAATGATGACATGATGATTCATTTTGGGTGAACTATCCCTTTAAGCATGACCGGTGCTTCAAAATATGCTACCTATGTAGACAACTCACTAGGATTTTTTTAATGTGTCACCGCAAGGTTATATATACGTATACCACTGCATATATATATATATATACACAAGGAATAAATATGGACAACGGCTTGCCGTGCATTATAGGATTTTATTACACACATGCTCATTCAATGCTTTTTTACTTCTTTACATTTATTGTTAACAAAATAAGAAACAGATTCTAAGCGGAGCAGGTAAATATGAATTTTTCGTAGCAAAAACGTGTAAAACTAAAGAAGATACCATATGCCCACTGTACAGTCTGTTATGTTTTCTCGTTTGATCCACGTGGGTTTAAAAGCCATTTTTCTGTATTTTTTAAAGATGAATTTTAAGAATTGTTTAAAGGAACACGCACACATTTTGGGAATTTAGCTTATTCACCGTATCCCCCAGAGTTAGATAAGTCCATACATACCTTTCTCATCTCCTTGTGTGCCGTAACTCTGTCTGACACACCCACTGCTAGCTTAGCTTAGCACAAAGACTGTAAGTAAATGGCTTCAGCTAGCATACTGGAACATTTTCCTATTTATGTGTTGTGATTTGTATAGTCACGCCGTTTACAAATAACAAGCTCATAAGAGACAGAGCCATCTTTTAACGAATACGTACAGGGAACTATATTCTCAGAAGGCAAAGCACTGCTACTTGGGTGGAGTGATTTGCTCGCTCCCAGAGTTACGGCACGCGCTGGGATGAAAAAGGTATGTATGGACTTATCTAAGGGGGTTTTCACATTAGCACTTTTGGTGCGCACCTGGGTTTAATTGACGTCAGAGTTCGGTACCTTTGGATGATGTGAACGCTGTCTTCTGAACTTGGGTGCGCACCCGTGAAACGTACTCGAGTCCGCTTAAAAAGGGTGGTCTGGGGTCCGGTTCATGTGAACTCCAGAACGGTTTGCTGCTAATGTGAGCGCAATCGTAGCAAATTGCGGAAGTGAACCGCTGTTAATTACGTATTATGTGGAATGTCCCCACTAAGATAACAGACGTGTGTGTGTGTGTGTGTGTGTGTGTGTGTGTGTGTGTGTGTGTGTGTGTGTGTGCACTTACCTTTACAACAAAATGCATAGAATGCTTCTTATTTTTTTAAGCCTTTGGTTTTGTTTTCAAAGAAATAATACAGAAGCGCACTTGCATCTGTCTGCCACAAATATACTTATGTCATTTTGACGACAACGGGCTGTCCGCCGACGTCAATTTTTGCGGAGGCATTCAGAAATCATCTCTCTGCTTGCAGTTCGTCAATCACGCATGTCGTCTTATCGTTTACAGCGGTTGCCAAGCAACAAGAGTACGCGCCGGCTGCAGCTTGATGATGCAAGCGTACCGCGGTTCGGGTGCAAAAATAATATGTGAACACAGTCCATGGGTGGCATGGGGAGGGGGGAGCAACCAGGCAATCGCACCAAATGTGAAACCGTCCTAACTCTAGGGGAAAAGGTGGTCCCAAAATGTGGGCGTGTTCCTTTAACAATGGTTTTTAACCTAAAAACACATGCAGAATAGAAGTAGATTTTTCATAATTATAAGCTTTTTGTGAAATTGTGACAAAATAAAAAACATTACATAAAAATGTTAAAAAAAAATGGCCTTGCACATCATTTTAAATAAACAAATAATTGAATAAGTAAGGAATAATTGACGATGGGCTATTGAATTATTCGAAAATAATACATACCCAAGATGGTAATGCGGCACGACGCAAAGCGGGGTAAATTATTCCTCTTATACCACGGTTACCACAAAAATTGCTCCGATGCCTATTTTAAAGACATTTAAAAGGTAAGGTGTGTGGTTTACAGAAAAATAATCAACACCCATGGAACATTTCTCAGCCAATCAAAATAAAGCATTTAACAAACCCATGGTATAATAGTTTTAATGAGCTCAATTATTCTGAAAAATGCCCATCCCTGGTAAAGATCCAGTTTGCAAGACTTCGTCATTTATGCTTATTAGCACCACCTTGTTGTAAATAAAGGTATTGCAGTCCACACATACATTCTAGCTGAGCTTATCTCCATGTTACTGTGTTAAGTTCTGCTGTGTCCTAATAATTTAAAAGGGTCATATGATGTGATTTCATGTTTTCTTTTGTTACTGGAGTATCAAAAGCTGTTCGTGTATATAGAAGATTTGTAAAGTCTCATCCACGCCTTCCTAAAATGCCTCATTCAATCATGCCTCCACATATCTACATCACTGTGTTGGTTAAGATTTGCGTAACACGGCCCAAATGCATACGCAAAAAAAAGGATTTACTTTTATTATGTTGTGGAGACGCTGTGTTTTGGAAGCTGAAATTCAACAAATCTGGTAAGGGGCGTAACATATCCATCACACGCTTGAGGTATTCGGCCAGGCACGATGCACTGGATTGCTAGCCAATCAGGTCACACCGTGCTTTTCAGAATGATGAGCTTTGTAAAATCACCGTGTTTTAGAAAGGTGGCACAATAATGCATGGAAAGTTTTTAAATATGACCCCTTTTAAATATGACCCCTTTAAGTGCAAAGTCGTCCTTTACATCACAGTTTTGTTTTTGTTTAGTTTCTCCTTGCAAATATTTCCCTCTTTTCGTCTCTTTATCCACAGTGGAGTGTCCACGACAATAGACCCTTTCTGGGACATTAGTTTGGACCTTCCTGGTTCTTCCACCCCCTTCTGGCCCCTCAGTCCGGGCAGTGATGGTAGCGTTGTGAATGGAGACAGCCATCCCACCGGAGCAACCACACTCACAGACTGCTTACGAAGGTACGCACGCGTAAATCTCACTACAGTATCTCCATATCCCACCGGCTGTCACTGACACAAGCTTCTGCATTGCAGGTTCACCCGACCTGAACATTTAGGAAGTAGTGCCAAGATCAAATGCAGTGGTTGTCATAGTTACCAAGAGTCCACCAAGCAACTAACAATGAAGAGACTTCCTATAGTGGCATGCTTCCACCTTAAAGTAAGTGCTTGTGTCTTTGTAAGCGTTGCGTATCAAAGTGCATCATGTGTTGTTTATTTAGTTCTTTGCTTGTTAGGTAGTCATTAGCTTCGCTTAGCCAGAGTTTTGACAATCAGCATAAAATCGGGTCCACTTTGCAGCTTGTCCTGGCCAAGAATCGCTTACTTGGAAAGGAAGGGAACATCTAATCAATATTAAAAACGACCAGCATTGTTTTGCTGTATTGGTAAGGGCCAATGGGTCTCAAAATTGATAATGCCCCAACAGACCTGCAAGCAAAACTTTACTTTACAATGGTGGTGTATAGATCTGATACCTGGATCAGTTTTGTCACCATTATAGACCTTTCTCAACTGATATGGTTTCAGTAATACCTGTCTGATGTTAATCAATGTAAGTCACGGTTGTTTATGTGAACTCCAAAAAGGACAAGAAAGGGAGTGCACATGACACTAAAGCTGATAAAAGCTAAGAAGTAAAAGCAAACTTTTCTGTGAAAACAAAGCCTTGGGGACCCCTATTCGCAACAGAAGTAGCAACAGCTGTATCTTGCTATTGGATTAATTTTCACATAATACAATGGCAGGATACAATGTATCTTACAGTGGCAAGAAAAAGTATGTGAACCTTTTGGAATTTAGTGGTTTTCTGAATAAATTTGTCATAAAATGTAATCTGATCTTCAAGTCAAGGGTGTTGACAAACATAATGTGTCTAAAAATAATAACACCACAAAATTCTGAACTTTCATATCTTTATTGAGATCAACCCAAAAACCTCATAGTGCTTGTGGAGAAACTATGTGAACCCTTGAGTTATTAACCTCAAAAAAGCTAGTTGGAGTCAGGTTTTAGCACACCTACCTGTAGGGGCTATTTCCCGGACAGGGATAAGACTAGTCCTAGACTAAAATAAATATAAGAGCTGTCCATATGGAAAACAACTTGCACTGAACATATTTTAAAATACATCAGTGCCTTTTGTTTCCCTCAAAATGCACACAAGTATTGTTTTTAATAAGGCATGTTTGTTCAAACTAGTTATTTCCTCATTAAACTAAGGCCTAGTCCTGGCTTAAGCTAATCCCTGTGCGGGAAACCACCCCCTAGAGTCTTGTTAAGATAATACATTTGTAAATGTGGACTACAGCTACTTTGATAAAAACCTCTCAAACGTTTGGAGTTTGCTTTGCCCAAGAAGACCACGCTTATGTGAGCCATGCTTCGCCAAAAAGACCTTTCAGAAGAGCCACGATTAAGCTTTACATAAAGCTGGAAAGGGTTAGAAAGTTATTTCAAAGACTTTAGAAATTCACCAGTCTACAGGCAAACAATCTACAAATGGAGATGCTTTGGGACTGTTGCTACTCTAACAAAAAGTGTGCGCCCAGTCAAAATGACACCAAGAGCACAATAAAGACTCATCAATGAGGTACAGAAACAATCCCCAAATGACAGCCAAAGATTTGAAGGCATCATATGAACTCACTAACATCTCTGTTCATGAGGCTACAATACATAAAACACTGAAGAAGCAGTGGATCCACGGCAGGACACCACGAAAGAATCAATAGCTCACTAAAAAGAACATTGCTGCACGCCTGAAATTTGCAAAAGGGCGTATTGACACTCCACAGCGGTATTGGCAAAATATTTTGTGGACTGATGAAACTAGAATTAAGTATTTGAAAAAAAAACACAGCGCTACATCTGGCTTAGAAAGGGCACGGCATATCATCATGAAAGCATCATCTAACTGTAAAATATGGTGGGGGAAACGTCATGATTTGGGCCTGCTTTGTTGCATCAGGGCCTGGCCATCAATGAGGCGGAGATAAATTCCCAAATATATCAGACAATTTTTCAGGATAGTGTGAAAATGTCTGTACGTCAGCTGAAACTGTGTTGATGGTGGGTGATGCAACAGGACAATGAACCAAAACATAGAAGCAAGTCCACAACAGAATGGCTTCAGAAAAACAAATCCACCTTTTGGAGTGACCAAATCAGAGCCCAGACCTCAACCAAATGGAGATGCTATGGATTGACTTGAAGAGGGCCATACACATAAATATATGACAGAGCTAAAGCAGTTCTGCCAAAAAGAATGGGATAAAATTCCTCCTCAATGATGTGCAGGTCTGATCCACAGCTACAAGAAGCACCTGGTTGAGGTTATTACTGCCAGTCAACCAGTTATTAATTCTAAGGGTTCACTTACTTTTTCCACTGCCATTTTGAATGTTGAATGAGTGTGTGACATGAAGGATCAGATTATTTTGTCATTATTTTTGTCAATACCCTTGACTAAGATGAAGATCAGATCACATTTTATGACAAATTTATTCAAAAGGTTCACATACTTTTTCTTGCCACTGTATGTGCTCGACTGTGAATGACATCCCTTCCAAATGTAAATATGCCCATAGTAGAACCCCAACACCAATTGACAGGTGTCTGAACAAGTCAACGTTAGTGGTGGCACGGTTCACAAAACCCTCGGTTCGGTTCGTATCACGGTTCTATGGTCACGGTTCTCGGTTCAGTACGGTTCTTGTTGTTATTTTTTCTTTTAATTTTTAACACTCCAGAAATTTATTATCTTATTAATGTATTAAATATCCATAATTTAGGATACAGTATTAAAAAAGTTATATCATGTAATCATGCACAAACTGAATTTGACTTTAAGCACATTATTGGGAACATCCCTGAGGAAAGCCAGGTGAGATTTTGATACTGCAAGAGCGAAGACATTGCATTGCATTCCATTTCTCTCCCTCTTGCCATTTCTACATGTAACATGACCGGCAGCACTCACTCTCCACACCAGTCACCTCTTCTTTCGCGCTATTCGCGAAAGGGAAACACGCTATCTGGGGTCACATACAGGGCATGAGGTTACATTGCGCATGCCATGAACCGTTGAACCGTACGGCACACACGCGCTCCGAACCGAGACAAGCGAACCGAACGGTTCGGATTTTTTTCATGAACCGTGCCACCCCTAACGTGCACTTCAATTCTAAGTGAAATAGCAATTTTCTATTTGCTATTGAGAATAAAAGATGGAAGTTTTCTTCATAAGATGGAGAAAATTCAATGGGAATTGTACTGCGCTTTTAAATTAGAAATTTGGCATAAATTGTATTTTTGTGTTAACGGATATGCATTTGCGTTGGAATTACGTCACAGTTTTTACATCCACAAGCTTAAAAAGTTGGTGTGACGTAATTGACACCATAAGCAAAATACAGTGATATGTGCACACAATGTATGCAGTGTCCACAAGATGGCACCACTTTCACATGGGTGTCTGTGCTCCGTTTGAAAAAAAAGCCATTTAAAGGCGGAGTCCACGATGTTTGAAAGCCAATGTTGATATTTGAAATCACCTAAACATACATGCCCCTACCCCAATAGAATCTGGACTTTCTATTGATAGACCCGCCCCACACGTACGCAACCCAGGCAACGATGACGGTTAGTAGACACACTCCTTACTGCTGATTGGCTATAAGTGTGTTTTGGTAGTCGGCCCGTCTCCTTTTCCAAAGCGTTTTTCAAACATTGTGGACTCCGCCTTTAAAGCTATAATATGCTTGTTTGGTATGAAGACATGTTACTAAAATGTATAAGTGCATCCCAGGGATTCTCTGTCACCCCTGTTCAATTGCTTTATTTTGTTCGTTTCCAGCGGTTTGAGCATTCTGCAAAGCTCCGACGAAAGATCACCACCTATGTGTCATTTCCTCTGGAGCTGGACATGACACCCTTCATGGCCTCCAGGTATGACTGGTACTCATGTTTGCTGTCATCATTGCTGTCATCGCTATTTGACATTTGTTATCCAAGATGACGCCAGCAAAAATCATTATCTTTAGTACAGGTCATCGTGGTATATTTGGAAATGCATTTGCGTATGATTTCATAGATAATGTTGCACCTTAACTGACCTAAAGGTACAGTGTGTAACTTTTAGAAGGATTTCATGACAGAAATCCAATATAATATATACAATATATAATATATTTTATCTCCATACACCATGGGTCTCCTTACATGGAAGTTGCCATCATGTTTCTACACTAGCCATAAACTAACAAACTGTTCTATAAAGAGCATTTTGTCCATAGACCGTAAAAAATATGGACATAGTGTCCATGACATCACCCATAGCTTTTTAAAGTCAATGGCTGGCAGAGCCTGCCATCGCCATCTTGGCAGTTCGTCACCTCACATCACTCACAGAAGTTCGAAAATGGGTAAAGAGGCGGGACTTGGGTGAAGCTGGGGTGGCTGGTTGCTGAAACCGTGCCCACCTAGCACGACAGCTTAAAGGAACAGTATGTAAGAAATTTATATCAATTACTCTTAAAATGGCCCTGATATGTCACTAGACATTAAGAAATCATTTTCATTTCAAATACTTATATCACTGACAACAGTGATCCAGCCAGGATATTGTCATTTAAAAAGTGGAGTTTCAGCCCTCAACTGATGTTTATGTTGTCATGTTGTGTATTGGCCACCAGTTGTGTGATTGCAGTACCAGTTTTAAGCCACAAGTTTTGTGATTGCAGTACCAGTTTTGGCCACAATCCTACATACTGTTCCTTTAAGGTTATATTAAGCTCCAGGCTTAATAAAATTTAATAACGAATGAGTTACAAAAAAATTCACCCCCTCACAGTTTTCAAGAACGGCAAAATGAGCTATATAGACCAAAAACTATTTTGTACCAGGCTGTAAACACATTATTTTCTGCTGTAAAGTTGGGCATTTTAACATGAGGGTCTATGGGAATTGACTTCCTGTTGGAGCCAGACTCTAGTGGCCAGTCGATGAATTGCAGTTTAAGTCACTTCATTATTGGCTTCATCAGAGATATCAGAATGTTGCCCCCCGGTTTTGTCGATGACTTGTTTGTCCTGTTAGAGCTACCGTAGCTTCTCTATGCGCTTTAAAAGGGAAGGGTTAGCTGTGTACGTTGCTCCATTGTCTGAATGTTTTGCATCCTTATGCTGTGTGTATTCACAAACTAGCATGTTACCTGTTGTCACCTTTGTGTAATTAATTTTGTTGATTTGGATAAGTCTGATATGAATGAACCTGCGTACTTGTAAGGAAGAATTTTTAGATTTCATGGCTCCGCCACCCAAACGATCTCAAGATGTTGAAAACAAAAGTGATGGTGCCTTGCCAAAATACTGCATTTTAATTTAAACATGCTTGTGTATAGAAGATAAAACTTATAGTTGAATCACAAAACTCAGGATTTATATGGATAATGTTGTTTGCATGTGTCAGCTTTGGTGAGATGCTATTATCAGGTAGTGACTTTGATGCATTCACCTCTGAGATTCTATTTAGATAAAAACATCAGCTTACGTACACAGCAGACAACAAGCCAGCTCATTAGGTTTAGAGACGCAGCCAGTGTTTGTGGAGCGAGCAAGTTCTAGAAGGTTCTCGAAAGGTCTAGAAAAGGATTCGAGTGACTTCACAGCTTAACTGAGTGCTAATATTGATGTTTTTCTCCTGCAGTAAAGAGAGCCGAATGAATGGACAATACCAGCAGCCAGTAGATTCATTAAACAATGATAACAAGTAAGTGGAAGTGTGTATATATACGCAAATGAGGTTATAGACCTGAAAACATCTTCTATTTGTTCACTTTGTATGAGCTCACACTGCTGTATTAATGGGTATAAATTCTGTTGTAACCTCTCTCGCTCTCTTTTTCTCTCTCTCTCTCTCTCTCTCTCATGCAGGTATTCTCTCTTCGCAGTGGTGAATCATCAGGGCACGTTGGAGAGCGGCCATTACACCACATTTATCCGTCAGCACAAGGACCAGTGGTTTAAATGTGATGATGCCATCATCACTAAGGCCAGCATTAAAGACGTTCTGGACAGTGAGGGGTCAGTCTTCAGCCTTTTATATCCATACATACAGTCGCCCCTAAAAGTAACGGGTCACACCGACCTTGCTCTAACATGGTTTAATATTTTTCTTATTAAATGCAATAACATTCATATGAGTTGTTCCTGCTTATCTCATGTTAATCTTGAGTACAGTATTACATCCTTTACATATTCAAAGAGTCTTTAGTGTTATCAGATTTATTAAAGACAGCTGTACGCTATTTTCCGAATAAACTCGAGCTCCTGGAGGCGTACCGCAAGTCACAAGCAACCAAGACACAAAAAACATTATCTCACTATCTCTGGATAACTTATGATTCACTACATGTTCATGATATTTACATTTTATGCACTCACGCAAAGACATTTGATGCATTTTTACTGCCTACAACTCATGATGACCCGTTTGGGGCCGCCCCATTTTAACAAAATCCACCGTTAAACAAACACACGCGGACAACTCTGCTGCTAGCCCAAATTAACAAACTATGTGCATTGTTTTTTATAATGCTGGGTTTTTTGGAAAGCTAAACTGAAAACTAAATTTCCCTCACAGACAACAACACTTTGATTTCGTGTAAGCTCTTGGTTAGTGTGTGTGTATGCGCTATTCCGGTTAAAATGCCCATATAAGGACTTCCACTGTACTTCATGCACTGAAATTGCCCATAAAAGAAATAAAGCAACATTGAACGTATGAATATTTTATGTCTGAAAAACTTTCAGAAACTTGGACAGATCCTGGCGAAGTGCATTCGGCACAGAAATACTCAGTCATACGTCCAACTGCTTTTTTGACACTTTGCCTAAATTTAGCATGAGGAATTTAACTCTTAAACACTATTAATAAGTAAGAATGCATGAAATAGCTTTAACCCCCCCCATCCCCCCCCCCAATGGCTGGATCCAAAAGAGAGTCAATTCCCATAGACCTCCATGTTAAAATGGCCAACTTTACAGTAGAAAATAATGTGTTTACAGTCTGGTACAAACATTTATTTTGATCTGTATAGCTAATTTTGCCCTTCATGACAACTGTGAGGGGGGTGAATTTTTTTGTAACTCATCCGTTAAAATTATATTAAGCTTTAAAGTTCTGCATAATTAAGGGCGTGGCCACATTTGAGTGACGGGTGAACTGCCACTGCTGTCACTAGAGTCCAGCTAGGCGGGCGTTTGTTGTTTAGCAACCAGTCACCTCAGCTTCACCCACGTCCCGCCTCTTTACCCTTTTTTGTTTATCCGCGAGTGATGTGCGGTGACGCGCGGCCAAGATGGCGACGGCAGGCACCGCCTACTTTAAGCTTCAAAAATGCTCTTCACAAACCTAAGGGTGACGTCACGGACACTACGTCCATATTTTTTACAGTCTATGGTGCTCTAAATCATAGGTCTTCAACAGGGGGTCCATGGTGAAATGACTGGGGGTCCTGCAAATATCCTTTGAATTTAAAATCATTTTTTTGGAAAAATTAAATTAGCCATTTAACACAAAATGAAATAAAGGTTCCCCGTTAAAATCAATTCAGTAAATATATAATGTTATGTAGCATGTTAACAGTTTGTATCTGTTTAGACCTCTGCTCTAACTAAGTTATCTGTAGTTCGATTTTCTTGAAAAGTGTAAACACTGTGGCTCTTGGTTTCATATTTGTGACTCTGTCAGTGAAGTCTAGGCTGAAGTCTCATCATCTAATGATAAGAGAATCAAAGTTTGATTTTAATCATTGATTTCATATTAATTTCAATCTTTACCTTGACCTCAATATTAAAGATATCAATGTTATATTTTCTTTGCATTTATGTAGGATGATTTTATGTAGAAATAATAAATCGCAAAAAATTACTACCGTATTTTCCGGATTAAGTGGCTCTGGAGTATAAGTTGCATCATTAAAAAATACGTCATTAAAGTGAAATAACATGTATAAGTTACAGTGGACTATACATCGCATTTATTTAGAAAATTATGTCCAAGTCGAAGAACAGACATTTAATCTGGAAAGTTATTAACTAAACAATAGCAGACAGAACATCAGGCTGAATAGGTCTCCATACGTTTACGTAATACTAACAGTTATTTACACGATACACAATAGCGTACAGAATACCTGGAAGGTTGAATAGTCTGAATTAACCGAACAAGACAACTAGCGTAAAGTTCGCATACTCGTCATTCCACATCACTGAATTCATTGAATTACATAAATACTGGTGCAGCATATAGGGGACTCTCGCAGCTCTAGACCGTAATGTTGTCTCTTGCCTCATGAATGTCAAAATTAATTCATACTGACTTACAAGGCGCACCTGACTATAAGACGCAGCACCAGCCAAATTATGAAAAAAAAATGTGACTTGTAGTCCGGAAAATACGGTAGCTGGATTTTCGGCTCATATTATATATAATGCAATCATGCACGTGTGCATAAAGTTATGGGGTTATGTACTTAAGCATAAACATAGCTTTTTTTAAAGAATATTTTTATTGAGAACTATAATAAAAAATCTAGAAATACAGTTTCTTTTTACATTTACATAAGGTGTCAATTGTTCCTAAAAACTTTTTTTTTCTTTGCAGGTACTTGTTATTTTACCATAAACAGTTCCTAGAATATGAATAATTCCCTGATCCGGAGGTGGTCCGAGTTAAACGCTGTGAAGGGAAGATCATATGAGTGAAGGTGGGGTGGAAAACAGAAACAAAGCAAGCAGCATAAAGCACCCAGCCTGACACTTGTTCATCCCAGGAGAGCTGGCAAGAACAGAAGAGGGTTGAAACACGCAGCCCTTCTAACTAAAGAAAATCAAAACGACTAAATAAGAATGAAAAAAAAAATGACACGGCTAAACCAATCTGCACTGAGCAACCGGAGCATACTTGACAGATGGAGAGAGAGAGGAGGAGGAGGAGGCGGCATTAGAGATGAAGAGCCCTCCACCTGTTCTCTTTCCTCTCACTACAGATAGAGGAGACAGACTGACATCTCATCACCCTGTTTTAAAGGAATAGTAATGACCCCTCATAAAAAAAAAGTTATTTACTCATTCTCATGTTGTTATGAACCCACATGACTTTCTTCTGTGTTATGCACAAGGTACATTTTAAAATAAAGTGAATCGAGACTGTGTCAAAGCTTTAACATGACCAAAAAGACATGATGATAAACATCAATAAAATGTCATGAAAGTGGTTTATATGACTATATATATATCAAGTCAAGTGTTGTGATGATATACTGTATGATAGCTTTATGTGTAAAAGACCAACTTTAGGTTATGTACTGATTATCTTTCACTTTAGTAGTTTTTTCGACATTTGTTACTCTCATGAGCTTTCATAAACACACAGAATAAAGTTTTATTTTATTTTTTTAGTTGCATGGACCACATTTTTTGACAGCCCTAGGCTTTCATTTTTCAAAAGTAGAATTTTTTGACCAATTAAAAAGAAATCTTGTTAAACAGTATTAAGTCGTGGGTTTGAACAACATGAGGGGATGTAAATAATGACAGGGTTTAATTTTTGCGAGCGTTCACAATCTCATTTTTCTCTTTTAGTTCTCATAATGAAAATGAAACATGTATTTGCTTCACATCCCCAAATGTTTCAAAAAGTATATGAGGGAAAATATTCCTTTATTTCTTTGTATGCATTATTGATGTACTGAATGCAAAAGACAGAAAAGAGGTATTATGAACTTTAATATAATCCTGTATTGTTTGTTAATTGAGTTTGGAAATACTGTCAGTGTCCAGCACTTTGTTTTTCATTCAAAAGAGTTTTAAACTCTGCCTGCCCTCGTTTATTTTTTCAATGTGTTTTTCTTTTGGTCGAGGGCTGAAAATGTATCACACACACATGCATAAATATATATAAATATATTTTTATAAGTCATTCATTTCCTGTTTACATGTCCTGTATCCCCATCACCCCGTTTTCTTCTCTTATATGTGCTGTAAGTCTTCGTCATGAACGGAAAGAAGGTATTTCTGTGCGAAGTATAGCTTTGTTGCATCTTGGTCTCTTTTTGTTGAACATGAAATGTTTCAGTTGCCGATATGTTGCTACAGGTTTGGTTGTGAAGGCTTGTCATGTTTTCGGATGCATTGTGAATGAAGACTCGTTTTTCTTTCCTTTCATGTGATGCCTGTTGCCACCATGGCTTGATTCAGCAGTGTTATTCTCAGCCACATGTTGCTCCAGTCGTGTGCGTGTGTGTGTGTGTATGCGCGTGTTTGTGTGCACGAGTGCGGAGGTGCGCACGTATGCATATCCATACTACCTGAGCGTGTGTGCGCGCGCATGCAGGTATGTGGGCACCTGTGTGTCGGTGTTGTCAACGTGTGCGTGCGTGTGTGTGTATGTGTGTACTGAATCAGTACTCAATCTTGGCATGCCGTTCAAACTGGATGCTAAAAGACTTTGGGGAGGATTTTATAAATGTTAATTATGTATCTATGTATAGTATGTATGTATGTAATGTATGTAAAACAAATCAATGGAAAAAATAGTGGAAATGGTGCTGTGTTGCCTGTTTTCTTTTATAACGTCTTGAGAAACACAAGAGGGTGAATTCTGTGTTTAAGATTTAATCCCAATGTCAAATGTGCCAATCTATCTGCATTTACTCTAAGGATAAAATGTGATTTCGGTTTTAGTTTTTAACATTATTATTTTGCTGTTTAGTCTTTTGAACGTTTTTAAAGGTCACGCTTCTCCTGATTCCATTTTTTAAACCCTAGTTAGTGTGTATGTTGCTATGATAGCATAAGCTCAAAGTTCACTGCCAAGCGATATATTTTCTTTAACAGAATTCAAAGCCTACAGTGAACGACACCTGTCTGGACAACCCTCTACTTTCTGCTTTAATGACGTCACTAGAACAGTTTTTTACTAAACTCCGCCCACAGGAATACGTCAGTCGCCAGCTAAGCTAACGGCAGGCTAAATTGCTATCGAATCACAACACACTAAACAAGCTACACAATCAGAACTCGATAGGTATTTCTGAAGGAGGGACTTCATAAAACAAGGAAGACATCAGCCCATTTTTAGGACAGTGAAAACAGCGCTATACAGATAAGTCATTTGTGTGAAAAATACCGCTTTTTTTACAGGTGAACCATGAACACATGTTATATTGAGCACTGTAAACACAATCAAAGCTTTAAAACACGGAAAGAATGGGACCTTTAATGCAAATATGTATCTGAGGTACTAATATTGACCTTGAAGTACAAAGGTGTACTTTTGAAAGGGTACTGCTCCGTGTGACAACTTTTGTACCTTTATTTATGAGTGTAGGCTACTTGCAATATTAATACCCTAATCATTTTAAATAAGATTAGCTTATTTACTACCGTGGGTGTGCATTATTTTCGAATAATTTAACAACCCATCATCAATTATTCCTTACAAAATTAATTTGCCCTCAATCAAAATCTGAAAATGTACTTCCTCCCTCTTGTGCCGATCATGATGATGTCAGTTTGACAGCTTGGGCGGGAGCATCCGTTAACTCCGCCCCCTCCAACTGTCATTGTCTTATGCCAGATCCATTTATGAATGAAATGCGTACTTTTCTATATCCAATCAAAGCATGGAAAACACAAGCCACGCCCATTATTTTCCTTTTATGTTAATAGGCTTGTTTGGCCCTGTCCAGAATGGCGCACTTCATGTGGACTTTCGGTCTCGTGGACTTTCGGTCTCATGGCCTTACATTGCGCATTCTCGCTTAGTCTACGAGTCTGTAGGGTGACCCATCTGTCATTTTTACGCTCCGAAGTGTGCTCATCAGCGCCCCCTTTGCACCCTTGAGCCTGTAGCAGTGCGGGGGTGCTGATGAGCACACTTCGGAGCATAAAAATGACAGATGGGACACCCTACGGACCCGTAGACTAAGCGAACACACGCCATTTAAGGCCACGAAACCGAAAATCCACATGAAGTGCACCATATTAGGCCGAGTCCACACAGACGGGTATTTTTATAACCGTGACTTTTTTTACACGGTTCGGCCGTTCGTCCACACGGAAGCACAGTATTAGGTCACTGAAACCGAACATTTTGGAAAACCCCTGTCAAGGTGAGGATTTCCAGAAACGACGGTTGCAGTGTTGTTGTGTAGACAGTAAAACCAGGGTTTTTGCTTCTGAATAAGGCTTCTGATTGGCCAACCTGGCTTTACGATTAGGGTTATATTACCGACTGCT
This sequence comes from Misgurnus anguillicaudatus, assembly GCF_027580225.2. Taxonomy (NCBI): domain Eukaryota; kingdom Metazoa; phylum Chordata; class Actinopteri; order Cypriniformes; family Cobitidae; genus Misgurnus; species Misgurnus anguillicaudatus. Next base: position 5,753,894 of record NC_073340.2, on the reverse strand, counting down.
GGTGTGGCATGCTTTTGACATTTAATGTAGGCGGAGATTTCTCTTAAACCGAGCATGTGTGGAGGGCACTTTTTTGAAACGCAGGAGGAAAAACTCTGGTTATAAACCAGGCCTTAGACGGGGCCAAACAAGCCTAATATCATACGATAAAATATTGGGTGTGGTTGTGGTGTTCATTCTGAACAATTTATCCGTGTGGGTGTTTTTTTCCCTTTTTTATTTATTTGCCCTTATAAACTTTAATCAAAATCAGAAAATGTACTTCCGCCCTCTTGTGCCAATCATTCTCTGATGATGTCAGCAAGACGTCTTGGGCTTGGCATCTGTTAACTAACAGATTAAAATGTAAACTGTAACTGTCCAATACTCTGAACGCCTGCAACAGATATTACGCGTTTAGTTTAATTCAGTACATAATTTTTTGTATTGAATTAATAATCAAATTAAATAAAGATTGTTTTGAAATGCATACAGGAAAAAATGATCATGGCTATTAAAACATTTGCGTTCAGTGCTTTAATGCAAAGTTTCTTAAAACTAATTTAAGTTTGATTTTCCATAGGAATTAAAAAGGGAAAAACATGTGCAGTACATATTTACTATTGCAACCAACCAGTTTTTAATAGACAACCAAACTACTTTCTGTTTCTTCCCCACGCAGATATTTAAATGGCAGGTATGAATATTCACATGCTTGTTTGTGTAGGTGAACATATAATTCGGAAGGATCTTGTCTTGTCATAATTAGCGTTAGCCGGGTGATGGAGCAGCCTGTTGTCATGGTGACGGCTGTCATGACACGCGGGTGGTGTCTGCTGAGGTACGGCCTGCTGGTAAAGCACGTGTGGCGCCCTCGTGTGGTCAGAGAAGCAGTAAGCACAGGTTTCTGTCGCCCTCGGTCTGTCATGATTCACACTGCCCTCCTGAGAGACATCATCTTCTCGAGTCATCAGAGAATCTGAAACAAACAATATTACCTTAACTAAATCAACCACAATAGTTAAAAATGGATCATATAGCACCAAATGTATATACATATGAGGACCTTTTTAAATGGTCCTGCCCCAGTGATAGCTTGAGACCTTTTATTTATTTAATTTATTTTTTGGCAGTGTATGTGTTTACTACAGTAACCACAGTTAAATCATTTACCATTGTTTTACTATAGTAATCCACCCCAAAAACATGACTAGACTTTAACTGTAATAAAACCATGGTTAATTTTCCCAAAGGTTTTGTATTTTGATACAGCAAATCAGTTTAGGTGGGACATGGCAATGTGGTATTTTTATGCATTTTCTTCTTCCATTATAGCGTAATGACACATTTTTTGCTATTTACAGCAAAATTGGTATTGTAAACCACCTAATGAAATTAAACATGGTTTTATTTTAGTAAAAGTGTTGTTAACACGGATTTTGGCTGGTTTATTTATTTTGGACTATAATTTGTATTACTGTAGTTTTACTGCAAGATTCATTGTTATGGTTGCTACTGTATGGTGAGACAATAGTACATTTGTGGTTACTATCATGTTAATAGCTATAATACTATAGTTTAGCTTTAATTACTGTACAGGTCATTTTGCATTAAAAATGATGCGAATGACATAAAGGGTCTTCCTTTGTTCATTTACTTTTGCAGCCATGAAACAAATAAACATTTTGGTTTCTGGACCAGGAAAACTAATTAAAATTCTTATTTCACTTTATTGGTTCAACTTACATTTTAAATAATAATAATAATACGCTGGATTTACTAAAAAAAAAATATAGTGCATCATTTTTGCATCCACTTTTTTACATGTTTTACAAGTTTCACATGGAATTTGAAGCAAATTAAGCTTAAAATAGGCTGAAATTTGCTTAAAATTCCATGTAAAACTTACTTTAAAAATTGATGCAAAAATTATGAGCTCTTTCAACACAAAATTATTAAGTTAATTTCCTTCTTACAAATTTGACACAATAAAATTAAGTTGAATTTACTTAATACTGTTCATTTAGAATTACATTTTTTGTGTTATTTTTACTCAAATTTGCACTGAAAAAAATAATTAGCTGGATTTATTTAAAAAAAAAAAATACAGTGCATCATTTTTGCATCCACTTTTTAAAGTAAGTTTTACATGGAAATTTAAGCAATGTAAAATTCATGTAAAATTTACTTTAAAAAGTGGATTCAAAAATGATGCACTATATTTTTAAGTAAATACAGCCTATTATTTTTAATCCACTTTTTAGTTAGTTGTATTTACTAAAATAATTCAAGTAGTTTCAACCAAAAATGTAATTCTTAATTTAATTTTCTTTATACAAATTTTACATGATACAATTTAGTTGAATTTACTATAGCAATGTGTTCATTTAGAATTACTCACCTTTTTGTGTTATTTTTACTAAAATTTGGTTAAAAAAAGAATAATAGAATTTACTCATTTTATTTAGTTAAATTTACTAAGCCACAAAATCTTTTTTATAGTAAATATTTAATTACCTGGTTGCCTTTTGAGTTTGTTCAACTTAAAAATATTGGTTGACTGTGAAAATGTAATGTCAACTAAAATTTTTAAGATTGCATGAACTCAACAATTTTAAGAAAAGTTGAAACAATTTTTTATGTAAATAAATATGAACAGCCCACTCAAGCTATACATTTTTTCAGCATAAATCTTGCCATGCCAATTGAGCTACATTCAATATATATTGAGAATTCATACTGGAAATCCTGGAAAAGTAATCCTGCATGTAAAAAGTTAAGGTTGGATAAACACTTTAAGTTAAAAAATGTGTATGACAAAACTTCAAAAAACTTCAAGTGTTACCAGTTAAAGTCATTTGTTTAAGTAGATCCAACTTTCACCTTTCACAGTGCGTATATAGCATGGTATATTACATACAAAGTGAAGAAAATCAAGTTTTACTTTTTTGATATGGAGTATATTATTATTCACCTTCAGATGATTGTCCATGTCTTTTTTGCTTCTGGTCCTCTTGCTGGTGTCCCTTTGCTCTCTTCAGGAGAACCAGTATGGCTGCAGTCAGTGTGCACGTGAGCACTACTATACAGAGACCCAGCAGTGAATACAGCAGCAGCTCCGAGTAAAACTCTGCTCGAGCTGTCGGGCGCCCTCTTGTGCTGATCGACTGTACTGCAGACACTCCGTTAGGCCTCTGTGACACGGCCACTGCATTTGTGCCTGCATGACAAACACATTACTCACTCTTCCAGCACATTATATAAAGACTTAAATGTGACAAAGGGGATTATTATATTACAACCTGATGATACCCTGATGTCATTTATATGTTACTCTTCATATAGTTTGTTGCTCATGTTAACATTTGTTTATTTGGGACATGTGGTACGTTCAATGCATTTTTTATAATCAGTTTGTTTGTTTCCTCAGTATCTTACCCATGCCCTTTGCATTGCTAATGCAATGCTCTACCAATTGGTCTACAGGAACATATACATTAGAAACTAATGCCTTATCATTACCTACCCCAGACTACAAGGCAGGAAATAATGGCAATATAATTTTTAAAATTATAGTTAAAGTAGCAAATCAAAAAAGAAAATGTTAGCTGGTAACACATCCATATAGCAAATATTGTTTATGCAACCAGCCTATTAGTAATATATGGGTGATATTTACTAATTCAGACAACAGGAATCAGTATTTTCTGCTATTTTAGAAACGTTTGTACATGGTGTCTTGCTTGTATGTGTTTTACTCACTCTTGCACACCCCTGAGCAATGCGGCGGATGACTGCCACACAGATCTGAGCACTTCAAACACTTCTTCAGCAGTCTGTCATAAAACTGTCCAGACACCTCTTTGCATTTCCAGCCCACTGCCAATACAAACATCAAAGATCCTTCAGTAATAAAGTGAATTAAAAACCTCGCAAAACGGAATATGCATTAAATAATTTTTATTAAAGGTGCATTGTGCCACTTTTAAAGGGATCTCTTGACAGAATTGCAATATTATCAGTGGTGTTTAAAGATTTTACAAAATGAACTGTATTGTTTTTATTACCTTTACATGGAAGTTGTTGTCATGTTTCTATAGTAGCTCACAAACTGTTATACAGAGCATGTTTTGTTACTACATTGTCTCAGAAGACGATGTGTTTGTCCTGTGGCGCCTACGATAGCCTCACTATGCATTTAAAGAAATTTAAGAAATTGTGAGCTGTGAGGCTGAGCTGTTGGTTGCAATTCACAGTCTCACCGCTAGATGCCGCTAAAAGTCCCACCTTGCACCTTTAAGCACTGTACTGTATGAGAAATAATCGAGGGGCAACCTTCCGATCTCTCGAATGAAGCCAACACGGAAGTGACTTAAACTGCAATTCATCGACTGGCCGCTTGAGGCTGGCTCCAAAAGGGAATCAATTCCCATAGACTCCCATGTTAAAAAATGCCCAACTTTACAGTAGAAATAATATGTTTTCAGCCTGGTACAAAAAGTGTTTTTGGTCTACATAGCTAATTTAGCCCTTCATGACAACTGTAAGGGGGTGCATTTTTTTGTAACTCATCCGTTTAGATTATATTAAGCCTTACACTTCTGCATAATTAAGGGCGTGGCCGCTTGAGTGTCGGTTGAACAGCCACTGCTGTCACTAGACTCGCGCTAGGCGGGCGTGGTTTCACCTCAGCTTCACCCATGTCCCGCCTCTTTACCCATTTTCGGTTTTCCGCGAGTAATTCGCGGGGACGCGCGGCCGAGATGGCGACGGCAGGCAACGCCTACTTTGAGCTTCAAAAGCGATCTTCACAAACCAATGGGTGACGTCACGGACACTACGTCCATATTTTTTTACGTGCGCAGTATGTGCCTAATGAATTCTTGTTCCCACGATAACACCTGCCATATTTAAATAACGCAACATTTAATAGATAAATATCAGGAATTAGGAAGCATAAGACAGTTTACAGTGTAACTTACCACAGTATTCTGAACAGCGCGTGGGAATATCTGTGTCATTACAGCGCAAGCTGCAGGACATACAATCTCGCACCAGCCAGTCCAAATACTTCCCCTCTGGGCAACTTTTTGCCATTTCTTAACTGCTGAAAAAAACCTGTATGTATTTAAAGTCATTATTTAATTAGTTTGATTAAAGGTTCTCAAAACATACGTACATTTGTCTCATTTCTTTTGTTTGTTAACATACAGCCCGAAAAAAAGTTGGGGGGCCTTACTCTAAAAAATGCTGCGTTCAAACAGAAACTGTTTATATATATGTATATGTTAACAACCCAGCATATTTTGTTAAAACAACCCAGCACAGGTTAAAACGCTGGGTTAAAAATAACACAGAATTTATGTTTAAATGCCCCACTGAATGACACAAACAGGCGAATTTACACTGAATACTTCATACAGGAAGGATGGTCTATTGTTTACAGCAAAGATAAAAGTGATATTTGTAATAGCCTATAGATATACACACAGCCATTTATAAATAGTTTACAACAACTACTACATTTCATCGATAACAAACATAAAAAGCACTCACTGTAAAAAATGTCTGTAGAAATTACAGTATTACCCGCAGCTGGTTGGCAGTAACTTACTGTAGATTTTACATTTATGTTATTTACTAGCAGCAGTTTGTTCAAAGTTAAATGAAAGATTTTCACTCTTTATCTTCTACAGTAAGTTACTGGCAACCAGCTCCATAATTACAGCAACTTTTTTACAGTGTACTGTATGTGCCAGAGGAAAATCATTTTTAAGATGTTAACAAGTTTTGCAAATCTGTAAATACGACACAAGCACTTACCCTGACTGAGAACGGAGACATTGGTTGGTCTGGAGTTTTAGGTTTCGGTGCATGTGTGTTCATCATTTGTACTAGTAGATCATTTGAATATAACCACAGAGAGTCTCATGAGACTGCACGGCTGCTGCACTAAAAATGACTTCAGTATGATTAATTTCACCTTTACTAAAATAAACATTAACATTCATTTAGTGGGTACCTCTCAGAAATGTCATAGAAGAACCTTTAAAATCAGAAGTTGTTCCTGAATAAGAACCGCTCTTTTTATACCTTGTTATAATCTGTAAACTATGAACCATTTATGAAACAAAGATGTTCTGTGGATGTTAATAAAGATTCTTAAAGGAACATGCCGACTTTTGGGGACTTAAGCTTATTCACCGTTTCCCCCAGAGTTAGAAAAGTACATAAATAGCTTTTTTATCTCCGTGATTGCCGTAACTGCTGCTACCACCGCTAGGCTAGCTTAGCACAAAGACTGGAAGTAAATGGCTCCAGCTAGCATACTGCTCCCAATAAGTGACAAAATATCGCCAACGTTTTCCTATTTATATGTGTGTCAGACACGCACAGAGATATAAAGGATATGAATGGGGTTTTCTAAATCTGGGGGAAACGGTGAATAAGCTAAAGTCCCAAAAGTCGGCGTGTTCCTTTAATGGAAACACATTATGACTGTCTATCTGTCTCCCAAACAAACAGGGCATTCAGGGACATGTACTATATCTAAAATTGTATACATATATATTAATTTTACAAAGTAACGTTAGCTCAGTGTAATAGTTGATACGCGTCAGATATGATGAACTGTATGAACAAAGGTATTTACTTGTCATTTATTTCTCTTGTTATCAGAAATAAACTACTGTTAAAGGACTCTATGTGGAAGTCTACCGGAATTGGGTCCACAAAAGCAGTTTCTTTATGTAGTTGCTGCTGAAACCGATGCAAAAGCCACTAAACATTACCTTTCTCAATAATAATAAGATTAACTTGATGCTCCCTCTACATATGATTAAATATTACATTAAATATTCATGAAATATTTTCGCTTCAAATTTGATTAATCCCAGTGTAAGACCATTCAGAAATACAGCATTTTTGGAAGAATCCATTAAGAGTCTGATAAAAATGATAATTTATTAGAAAACGTGTCAGATTATCAAGTGCTTAAAGGGTTTTGCATGAGCACTTTGGTTGTAAAGAGCATTTTCAAACATTTATTAGTCATTATGAATCTTTTTTTTTTTTTTTGACTTTTTGTCATTATAAGATTACCATCACACTTTTCATACTATTATTGTCTTGTATTGTGATGTTATACACACATTCTTCACAACAATACCTTTATTTATAGTTGTAGTTAAAACAAAAAAACATGGTTACTGTAGTAAAACCATGGTTTTCCTAATAGTAAACAATACACCAAAAAATAAAATAAAATAAAATACAAAAACATGGTAACTAAACTTTTACCATTGTTCATTTTTGTAAGGGATGCCATAAAAGTTAATCAAAGAACCATTTAATCAAAGGTACTTCAAATAATTATTTTTTTCTCAAATTTCTTTTTTATTTTTTTAAGTTTTTTATGAAACCATTCAGCCAAAAATGTTTCTATAGCTTCTGTGTGCTTTGAACTAACATGATAACTTTGACGTACTTTAAATTAGACCAAAATATTCTTATTTTGTTTAAATATCTATTTAAATATCTACAAAAAAAATATTTTTGTATGCACTTAAAAAAGACATAAACGCCTTCACATTGTTACATAAAGTAAATGACTCAACAAAGCATAAAGAGGGAATTACACATATTAATCTTTAAAGTTGACTCAGGTTCAATATGAAGATGCATTATCCTCCAGGGACACGCTGTTTATGTTTCACGGGTTTGGTCTGTTATCCATGGATTATTCATATTTTTAAAAAAATCATATTTTTGAACTACAGGTAGACATTGTGAACTCTCCCACGCTTTATTGTTTTATTGGGCCACGAAATCAATGCAGTTGTGGCTATAAATGAGTCATCTTGTTTCGTTAAACCTGAAACGAATCGCATACACATTTAAACACATCCTTGCACCTGCAGTCTGTTTAAATAGACCTCAAGTAGACAAAGCACACAAGGGTGTTTCGTAGACGGCCTACAGAAACCTATTAAAATAGGCAACAGGAAGGAGTGGAGTGAGACGGGGAGACCATGACAGTGCAGTCAGAGCTCTCGTGTCACTGCGGTTCACAGTTTTTGGAGCAGTGAAGCTGAACAGAAAAGACAGATGGTGGCTCGGGGCAGGAAGAGCAAACTCAATATTCCACACCTGTTGAGTCAAAGCAACAGTAATGTCCTCATTTGCTATACATGAGGAATTGATTAACGCCGTTCGTTTCATTGTGTGTCAGACACATCAGCAGGTTTTTGTTATGTTATACTGAGATTGTGTTAAAGATGTGTCACTATGTTTAACAGTTGAAACTGTCCAACTGTTAAGTATTTACCATAACTTTGGGTCTGTTAAATAGAAAATGTACTAGCATTAACATGCTTGGATTGTGTGACCTTGGACCACAAAACCATAAGTCGCACTGGTATATTTGTACTAATAGGCAACAATACATTATATGGATCAGAATGATCTATTTTTTATGCCAAAAATCATGAGGATATTATTTAAAGATGTAATCTTGTGTGAACTGTAAATATATCAAAAATGTATTTTTATTATTAGTAATATGTTTTACTAAAAGGACCTTATTTGGACAACTTTCAAGGTGATTTTCTCAATATTTCAATTTTTTTGCACCCTCAGATTCCAGATGTTTTAAAATAGTTTTTTCTCGGCCGAATATCATCCTATCCTAAAAAACCATACATCAATGGAAAGCTTATTTATACATCTAAATAAAACGATGACCCTTATGATTGATTTGTGATCCAGGGTTACATATATTCAGTATACAGTATACACTCACCTAAAGGATTATTAGGAACACCTGTTCAATTTCTTATTAATGCAATGGTGCAATTGTGTGGGGGATGTTTTCTTGGTACACTTTAAGCCCCTTAGTGCCAATTGGGCATTGTTTAAATGCCACGGCCTACCTGAGTATTGTTTCTGACCATGTCCATCACTATATGACCACCATGTACCCATCCTCTGATGGCTACTTTCAGCAGGATAATGCACCATGTCACAAAGCTCGAATCATTTCAAATTGGTTTCTTGAACATGACAATGAGTTCACTGTACTAAAATGGCCCCCACAGTCACCAGATCTCAACCCAATAGAGCATCTTTGGGATGTGGTGGAACGGGAGCTTCGTGCAATATGGGCCAACATTTCTAAAGAACGCTTTCAGTACCTTGTTGAATCAATGCCACGTAGAATTAAGGCAAAGGGGGTCAAACACAGTATTAGTATGGTGTTCCTAATAATCCTTTAGGTGAGTGTATATTAATTCAGTAACACTTTACAAAAAGGTTGTATTTGTTAACATTAGTTAATGCATTAGCTAACTCAAACTAACAATAAACAATTGTATTATTGACATTGACAAAGTATTGCTCACTGTTATAGGCCTAATGTTAATAATTAAGTACTAATATTAACAAATACACGCTTAATTTTACCTTTACTTTTAATATGATTTTGAAATAATATATTTTAAACCTGAAAACAAATGGTGTTGTATTACAAAAAAGTTTTAATTTTATCATTTGCCTTTGCTCACTGACATTATTTTCACCTGCGATGCGATCACACATGTGTTGAAGTAAACTGACAGTAAATACAGGTCATGAAGATAATGCATTATCTATACACAGTACAAGCCACAACTTTTTATGTTTTTAAAACAGGTCCAAATTTAGACAGCAGAGGGAGATGTTTTGCAATACTTAATGTTTTGTGTCACCTTATCTAATATCAGGGATATTTTGTTGGTTTTGTTAATAGAGCAGTTAGTCATCTGGGTTAAATGGGACATTTCACAAGATCTTTTTTTAAGATCTTTGGTGTCCCCAGAGTACATTTATTAAAGGAAAACACCACTGTTTTTCAATATTTAACTATGTTCTTACCTCAACTTTAAAACATCCCTATCTTTTTTTCAATGCGTGCACTTAATCTTTGTACAGCACATCGTGCGTTTGTTAGCATTTAGCCTAGCACCATTCATTCCTTAGTTTAAGCTAAATATATCATACAGATAATTTATTATAACACATAATTTTTATAATTATATTTTGTGTGTGTAAAATGCAAATGAGCTGATCTCTGCACTAAAAGGCAATGCCGTGGTTGGATAGTGCAGATCAAGGGGTGGTATTATTATTATAAGATCCCCTTCTGACATCACAAGATGAGCCAAATGAGCTATTTTTTTACATGCTTGCAGAGAATGGTTTCCCAAAACTAAGTTACTGGGTTGATCATTTTCTAGGTTGATAGAAGCACTGGGAACCCAATAATAGCACTTAACCATAAAAAAGTCAGATTTTTATGATATGTCCCCTTTAAAGGACAATAAGAGTGTAACAGTCATAAGATTGTAACACAGGGCTGTGGGAAATTCAGTCCACTTGATCAAACACGTTTACATGCATATCTGTATGCATTTGGATTGGTTACAAAAATAACAAACAAATAACACAATATTACAGGTAAATCAGTTGCAACACATCCGGTTATTTGTGACCATGTCTGTGAAAATCATCCAAGAACATTCTGTAAGATATAAACTTGATGTCTAAGGCCTGCATGTCAAAGATTGAAATCATTGTGAAATCAAACTTTGATGCTCCAAAACTTTAGCCTGGATTTCACAGACAGGGTCACATTTTTTGTTATGGTTAATTTGGTTAAAAGTGCTTGTCAGACCTGCGCCTTTGTAAAGTTTAATTAAAACACAATCATGCTTTGTCCACAAGTAACCTGCAAGAACAGTGATTGAAGAATCCTTTTATTAGAACTGAGGATTATTCTGCTTGGGTGCTTTGCAATAAATTGGATCTTGAAAATAACTCATACCGGGAAATGTCTGAGCTGAGGCGGTTCAGCCACGCGGGGAATGACAGGCACTCCTTGACATATTGTATCAGATCAGCCTGACATAAAAGTTGCAATGAGGTGCTACATCTCAAAAAATCACACTATATCCCTTACACACAGTTGCTATGAGAGATTACTCGAAAAAGGAAGAAATCACTGCGTACAAAGCTAAAATAGTAATACTTTATTGTAATCACACATCTATGAGACTTGAAAAAAACCTATATGAGTCAAACTCAAAAGTGCTGTACACTAACACAAACGGTTAAAGGCACGTTGAACTTAACTCAAGATAAAAACTACTTGTTCAAATTGACAGTTTCATAACATGCTTGTCGAACCTACAAAAAACTTCAGACATGAACTCATTCACGCAGCATCACTTGCATCATAACAGATCATTAACTTATAGACAACCACCAGGCCCACAGATTACACAAGTTATACAGACAAATAAGATATAACTGGTTTAGCCCTTCACAAATGTTCAAACGTTTCTAACCCCTTTTATAAGAGTTGAAAATATATTATTTACACATTATGCTATTCTGTGAATGATAAATCTGTGAAGAGGGGTTTTGGACAAGAATATACTTAAAGATGACTTATCTGTACATTCAGGTTGGATAGGTAAAGCTCTATACGTGAATGCAGGACATTTCTCATTCGATGTGTCTTTTCAAGTGATTATTAATTAAGGCACTTTCAGTGTCATTTTATCAGCCTCTATATAATAGTTCAGTAGTTATCAATGAATATACAGTATATTTAGATGTTCAGCATATAGACAGTTTGGTTTTTGTGACATAATCATAATGATGAATTAAGGTTGTGCATCTTATGTTGTTTCACAATGAGGTATATTTAACATTTTGACACAAAGAATTACAGTCTTAATTCGGATTACACTGTAAAAAAGTGTTATGTCAAATAAGTTAGCACAGGTCAAAACTTAAAAGGGTAGGTTGAATTGACTTCCAAAACCAAATTGTTTAACTTCATCCTGCATTTTTTTTTTTTACAGTGGGTTTTAATACTTTTCACAGAATCAGTAAATGTTGCCAAATTGAAGCTTATTTCTGTCAGTCGGGTGACAACAGGAAGGCATGAAATTTGTTTGCATGCTTGTCATTCGCTGGTAAGTGACTGTTAATGCACTTTCAATTACTTCATTAAGTATGCAGCGGCAATAACCAAATATGATTTATGCATTTATAAAAATCTGACAAAACACCCTTTATAAAAAGCCCTATAATACTTTATTCACACTGTAAAAAGTTAGATCAACTTAAAAAATGACTTCAATTGGTATATGTTTAAATTAAAGATTTAAGTTGAGAAAACATAATTTTTTTAGGTGTTACCAATTGAAGATTTTTTTAACTTTCCACGTTTACAGTGCAAGTCAGAGAACAATCATAATTAATCTGTTGCAAAACCTAATACAATGTATTGTTTTTAAGAAAGCCTCCTACACGAAAACATAGCTGTCAACTCACCATTAATTCCTATATAGACTGACATTATCGTGTTGCTACATTAACAATGCAATACTGTGAAACTATCATCATAACTTTCAGTGTTAAATGTAATATAACCATTTCTTTTGACTCATTCATCATTTCGAATGAATTTTATTTGATCAAAGTCCAGCACAGTGCCATCTGGGATTGGCATTTCTGTGATGGACACATGCAATGTTTTATATATTTAGCTAGAAATGGTCAAAACTAGGTGGGTGAATGTACATGGGTACAAGAAATTAATATCAATGTTTTCTGGGCAGAATATAGTAGTAGGTTTTGCCACAAGGCTTTAATAAATAGCTTACCCAAAAATAAAAATTCTGTCATTGTTTACTAACCCTAAAGTTGATTCAAACCTGTATATATTTCTTTGTTCTGCTGAACACAAATGAAGATATTTTGAGAATGTTTGTATCCAAGCAGATCTGGGGCACCATTGACTTTCACAGTAGGAAAAAATAGTATATGGTGCCCCAGATCTGTTTGATTAACATTTTACCTTAATTTATGTTCTACAGAACACAGATGTCCATACAGGTTTAGACGAACTTGCGGGTAGGTAAACAATGACAGAGGTGAACTATCATCTCCTACATTTCCTTCCTCATCTCTATGTAAATTTCCTCTACAAAAGAAAAGCCCACTGGGAACCAGAGGGACTATACATGTAAACAAACAAAAACAAATCAACCATATTGGTAAGATATTAATAAACAACAACAACAACAACAACAAATAAATAAACTGTAAAACGAACTACCGGTAGATATGATTTCTGTTAAGATTTTGGTAACAGTTTTATATTCATTAACATCTAATTTGAATATTCAGTATTCTGCCATTTTGCTGTAACCATCATTGAAAGGCCCTGAATAATAAAAAGCTTTTAATAAGCGTTCTCTAATTGGCCTTGTAGTTCCATTGTGAGCTTGAGAAAGTGAAATGATGTTTACATGATGAGGACAACGATCTTAAATTAGCAGTATCTAACTAACAAACGCTTTTGGCACTGAAGTGAACAAAACACAGCAACACAACAGCATCTTTTCAGACAGTGACAACAACTACAGTTATTTACAGTAAATCACATGCTCATCATCGCTTAAATACACAAGAACAGTCAGAATAAGCTGTCCAGAAGGATCTCCTTGTAGTAAATTTGTTTTGGGACACCCAGAAGAAATGTGCTTCGAAAAGTAGTCGCTGGTCAAATGAATGGTACAGTATACTAATACGTTAATAAATTACATATGTAATGTTTTATCATTGTTCTTGAATACTAAATCTTTCCTTTAAACAGCGCACTTAAATACTTTTTTGTGTGAAAGTCCCTCATAGCAGGCAGTCAAACACATATAGGGACTGCTTAAAATAATAGTTCAACCAAAATGAAAATTAGTCTATATTTTACTCACCCCTAAAGGTGCAGTGTGTAAATTTTAGTGGCATCTAGTGGTTAGGTTACGAATTTCAACCAACGTTTCAGTCCACCGTTTACCGAAACGCATAGAGAAGCTACGGTAGCTGACACCAGACAAACATGTCATCTTCGGAGACAACATGGCGGCACAAAATGGCGGCTTCCATGTAAGGGGACCCTCGGTGTATGTAGATAAAAACATCTCATTCTAAGGTAATAAAAACATAACGATTCATTATGAAAGTGATGAAAATATAGTTATGTATTTTATATTGCATTTCTGTCAAAAGATCCTCATAAAAGTTACACACTGCACCTTTAAGCCATTCTAGGTGTTTATGACTTTCCTTTAGCCAAACTCTTTCTTTTGGTTCTTTTCAGCCTATAATGGCATCGGACAGCGCCCCAACCTCAAAGCACCGAAAAGCGCATCCATCCATCAAAAACGAATCCATAAATGTCTTCTGAAGGAGGTGAAGCGATGGGCTTTTGTAAGAAAGCATTTCAAACTTTATAAACTATGTCTGTGTGTACATGAAAGAGTTGAGGTCGGGTGGAAGCCTGACCTCTGACCCAACATTACAACAACCCATTGCTTCACATTAGAAAACATTTAATAACCTATGGGTGATGGATAGATGCACTTTTTTGAAGCTCTAAAAATGGGGCACCATCCAGTGCCATTATAAAGCTGAAAAGAGGATCATTTTCATTTTGAGGTGAATTACCCCTTTAAGGGAAACATTTAACATTGCACATCACAGCAACAACTTTCAGGCCAAAATCTCCTAAAACAACATAACATCCTCAGATGCTGGTCTGAAGGTCTCCATTGAGCAGCGCGGCGTTATGCGTCTCCGACATGATGTCGTTGACCATTCGTGTCCTGTCCTGTCGACTGTCGCTGCGATCGATCTCGTCCAAGCCACTGACTGTTTTCAGACACAGGACGTTTTGGAAACTCTTCTTAAAGTTGTCCGACAGAAAAGCGTAGAGGATCGGATTGGCGCAGCTGTTCGCGTAACCCAGAACCACCACGAAGTCAAAAGTGCTCTTTAGCACGGGTGTAGACGGCACGGTTCCGGTCACAGAGGTCACGTTGAAGACATAGAACGGTAACCAGCAGAGCACAAACACCACGACCACTATAGACACCATGCGCGTGACTTTCCGCTCAGACCGCTTTCTTTTGGTGGAACCCACCCGCATGCCCGAAGACTTCACCTTGATGACTATAAGCAGGTAGCACATGCAGATGATTATCAGGGGCAGGAAAAAGCCCAAGAAAAACGTGTAGAAGATGAAAGCGTGGTAGTAGGTGTTCTGCGGCTCCGGCCACAACATGGTGCACGTCTTGCCCTCGTTCCTTTTAGTGTTCACGCCGCTGTAGATCATAATCGGTAGGTTGACCAGCAGAGACACCCCCCACATCGCCAGGCTTATAGCCTTGGCCACACGTGGCTTTCGCCACTTGGTGGATTTTATGGGATGCACCACGGCCAGGTACCGATCGAAGCTCATGACAGTTAGAAGGAATATACTGGTAAACTGGTTCATGGAGTCCACGGTCAGAATGACACGGCAGATAGCGGACCCGAAGGGCCAATGGAGCAGTGCTAGTTGAATGGCAATAAAGGGCAGGCTCAGCATGCACAGTACATCTGCTACAGCCAAATTTAATATATATATGTTGGTGACGGTCTTCATCTTGGCGTAGCGCAGGATGACATAAATAACCAGGGCATTGCCGCAGAGCCCGACGGCGCATACTACAAAATAGACAAACGTGATGACTACTGAACTGGTTGGGTCAAAGTCAGGGTGAGATCCATTGTGGGGGTACATTTCCAGACCGAAGTCGGATTCATTTCCTGGAGAGAAACTGTTATTGAGAAGGGGCTCGGAGAGGGACAGATTGGAAATGGGCATAAACGTCCATGTCTCCATTGTGGTGTTTAATCACTGGGGTAAAGCTTATGAAGATGAAGTCCGCAGTTTAATGTGAAACCTGTGTGCATTTGTGAAAAAAAGAAAATGAGTTAACAACCGAACTCATGATCTAGCGGTACAAATGTTGCCACATCTACATCTTCAGTCATTGAAAAAAAAGCAATGAATACACACCTTGCTGTTCTTTTAAGGGCAGTGGTTGGTTTGAAAAAGCTTTTAATCGAAGCAATGCCGTGCACTTGAATAATAATAGTATTCGAAAAAAATAACTTTGGCCATATTTTTCCAAATAAACGAATTGTTTTATTAAACTAACAGACTCATTAAGGCTCACAAAGCCATACAATTGCTCTGCGTTTAAGGTCATGCAATGAATTGTCAATATTGCCACAGGTTGCAGGTTTGGACTTTACCTTGTCTGTCGTGGACTCTACAGCCCCATTGGCTTTTGCCCCAACAAATATTGGTTTAATCGATCTTTATTAAGCAAACACTGTTAGATATAGCCGTGCGACAAATGATTTCCACTTAATTTTGCCATATAGTCCATCTGTGACCGAAATGAATTAATATTAATGTGAAACTGCAGTCTTTATCAGGCGTTCATATTACAGTCATCCATCCAAATCTGTCTCCATCCCACACAAGTCATGCATTAACATAATATGAAATATTTTCAAAACCTAAAGTTTCACACTTACAGAGAAATGCTATGATTTATTATTCAATTTAAAACAATTGAAAGGCATCAAATAGACTCACATTAAAAAATAAATAAATAAATAAACATCGCATCAGCCTGTCATTGGAGAAGCTGTGATTAACATTTTTTTTTTCACTTTCACAATAATAGCAAAATCATTCTCTTGACATTGGCAATCAGATGGATTTCAATACTATAAAAATAACCACGACTCAAGCAATTTTGGGAATTTTTTCTGTACTAGCCCATACTATTCTATTTTTTCTACTTTTTTTAAAAAAGTAACCTAACATACAACAAGATCCTGTTAACTATGATTCATATATTTAGTATGCTATGATAAAAAACAAAGCATGCACTGATGTGTTTTATTTTGTCTTACCATATTGATTTACCTGTCATGATGAAACGTCGTTGGAAAGCCATTGCAGTAGCCTAATAAAACAGCATCATACGCGTCCACTGAACAACATAGTTTTAGCGATAAAGTGTCTGAGCAAGTGCGATATCCAACCAAGAATAACGACACTGTGACTTCACGCCTCTTGATAAACCTGCGCGTGTCCGCCTGTGCGTCAGGACACGCACATCAGATAATAATCCTCAGATAATATAAACGACCATAAAGTCACAGATCTTTCTGTAGAAAATAAATGGCAACATTAAACTTTAAATTCAAGTAAGTTATGAAAATAACAAAATTTGGTTGAATTAAGCTGAATTTCCTCCGAGCGCAAAGATCTCAGTCAGACTCTGGCGAGCAAAGAGCGCGTGTTCTGCTTGAGCGCGAGAGTGAGAGTCAAGTGAGTGAGCGAGCGCGTGCTGCAGCTTCCAGCTCCGCGTGAAGATGGAGCTACTGATCCGCGAGAGCTCTCCGCTCGTCCTCGATATATATGCTGCGTCGCGCCTGAGATACATTAATCTAAACGACGTGAAAGGCTATATTCAGAGGTTTTTGCTGGGTGGTCTTGATAAGGATGAGGGAATGGGCAGAGGTTAACGCAATCTTTAATGTAGATCCTAAAAAAAAAGATTATTATTAGATAAGATCAAAATAAACACTTGTGGGAATAAATTCAGTATTAAAAGGGTTCGTATTATGAGAAATTAAACTTAACTTGATCCTTATAGCATTAATAATCATTCTGCAAGTTTCTGACGTCAGAGATAATACAAGAACATGACCTGCGTCTCAATTCGCATACTTTCCGTCCTATATAGTATTTTAAATTTGAGTATGGTCAATTGAAATCCATAAAGCACTCGCATGCTATCTCTAGTGAAAGTTGTATCCTGACATTTCCCACAATTTAATTTATTTATTTAAACAAGTGATGCTTTACTGCATTTTAAAATTAAATCATGTAGCAATCATTACATGAAAAATAATAAATGTATAAAAGTTGAAAGGTAACACTTTAATAGTCCACTTTAGACATTTTATGAAGTAACATTAAAACCTCTTGCATGAGACTGTAGACTTCGTATCTGCTTAATATCTAAAAACATGTATGACCACCAACAGATTTTCTGACATATAGACCGTTTCATCAGCCGCACGTGCGGTGACGCGATAAGCGTCTGGTCCGAACTTTACATCCGGTTTCAGTTTGTTTAATGGTCTGACTAGTTGCTGTAACTGAACTCTTAAACAAATACCTCGTCGAAAATAACAAATGTTTTGGGTTCCTATGTAAACTACGTGTTGTTTATTTTGCTTGTTATATAAATAAATACTTTAAAAGGACGTTGTTGTTATTTATTCTTCGCAGAGTTTACCGGAAGTTACGTGATGACCACGAAAGCCGCGTGTTTATGTTGTTAGCTGAAACCGTCTATAAGTAACTTTGCAGTTACATGTTAATTTATTCTACTAACCCCAGCCCCTTTTCTAACCCAACCCCTAACAATCTACTAATACTCTAATGACAGTTTGTTGTGAAGTAGCAAATTAATGAGAGTTAGTTAATAAGTAGATGCATTATGGTTAGTAAAATGTTCAAGTTGAGCCATCAATAACGTGTAACCAGCTGGAATGTTAGGATTTTTATGTAATTGTTAATGAAAACATTATCTATGCAACACTGCCCTGCTAAAATAAAACAATAGACACCATCACAGAAATTCTATTGATTTTATTGGGAATTTTATTGGTTCTAATGGAATATGGCCCCAAAACACACTACAGTGTATTGGTCTATGTTGGTCTCTAATATCGGTTCTATGTATTGGTTTTAATGGAATATGGCCCAAAACACACTACAGTGTAGTGGTTTAAATTATAAAAGCTAATGGTTCCTATTGGTATTTTAAGAATTTTCTGTAATGGTTTTATTGTTTTTTTCAGCAGGGTGGTCACTTTCGTTAAGCATTTAGTATTGTTTGTCCCAGCACTTGCATACTGTTTGCAGTACACATTTTAAAACATAATATTGGTAGTTGAATTGGGCTGCAGCAATGTAAAGTTTATATTTACAATGACACCTTACTTTCACCTTATTACTGGGTGAAACTTTTTGGACTAATTCACAGTGATATACAATAAAGCCAAAGATGGATAGATGCTAATAGGTTTTCTTATGGACAAAATGGCCTGATCTAATTTAGCTTCAGGCACAAGCAATAGTGTTTATTGGAGACATGATGTGGCCATGTCCAGTTTATTGCTGTTACTACCAGTGGGAGTGAATATAGTATGGACAGGTTAGACAGGTTAATGTTTGATTCGAGTAATTTCCCAGCTTCAGATTACTTTAAATTTTGTGACTCTCCTTGCGTGTGGGGTTTTCTGGCATTTGCACTCATGCTACATGGTAACAATGACATTGAAGACCAATTGGTTTTCTTGTGTTTACAACCAGTTTAGACCAGTTACATCCTTTTTCCAACAAAATGTTCATTTTGAGTTTAAAAACTGAGTCGGTGTCAACGTAATGACATCTTAGCAGAACTGATATTCTTAACCGTTACTCTGGCAACCAGTAAGTAGGCATGTTTATTTGCGGTATTATTTGCAATGTGAACATGGCCTCTTTCCTTATCATCAGATGAACAAATGACTTGGAACAAAATATTTTTCTTAACAAATAAAGTTAAAGCGATATCTTATATAATTATCCACAGATTTTTTCCCCGTCAAACACCTTTTACAGAAATTTAGAAATTACATTGATACATCCTGCTCCCTTTGTCAAGTTTCTTCTGAAACTATTAATCATCTGTTTCTTCCAAATTTTTGGATTTTATGTTGATGACAAGACAATATTCAATGAAAGCTTCTGTATAAATCTTCTTTTATTTACTAGAAAGTTTCATATCCATAAATGTAAATGTACAAAAAATAATCCCCACTTCAATGTCTTCAAACAAGAATTGAGTTTATATTTGCATACAATTTCGACATCTGTTAATAAGAAAGCTATAAAAACTATTAAAATTTGTAAGTTATTCAATCTTTTGCTTTAATTTGCTTGTAAATTTATTTATGCCATCTCTGTGTTTTTTTTCTTCTCCCATTTATGATCTTAATGTGAATTTCTTATAGACTCCATGTACTTATGTTATCTGATGATTTCCTATGTTTATTACTTGTAAAAATGATTATATGTTGCTGTATCTTACTTCTGTTTGATTGCAATAAAAAAAGATGAACAAATGACATACAAGTAATGTGTGAAAATTTGTGCGACCATAAAGAAGCCTCTGGTTGCATATTCTGCAATGATTTTGAAAGAACTGGGGCTGCGTCCAAATAACCACACATGCGGTCTTTGCCCTTGAGCACTTACTTACATGACGTATTTCCTGTATTTGGCCCAAGTGTGCTAGTGGGCGTGAAGATCCCAATCATGCATGTCGAATTATTCATGGGATGGGACACACTTAGCACATGTAAAAATGTCAATCCAGGTAGCAATATGCATCAAAGCAGATTCGTTTTTTATTTAGGCTACTTAAAATATATATGTTTAAGTTTTTTTTTTTTTTAAATAAGATGGACACATAAACACTGTGAAATGAACATTTGCTGAACTTAAAGATTATTTTCTACATTTATCTGAAACTTTCAGAAGTAGAATTCTTAACACCCCTGAAAAACACTTTATTTTGTGCATGCAGCTTTATTCAAGTTTATTGTTTTATCAATAGTCCCTGAATAAACTAACACAATGTTGTTTCTAATTATCTGATATGCAGATGTTTTATACGTTTGCACACAAAGAATTTGCAACACTTTCCGTTATACTACCAAAATATCCATTTATATACGACATCTTGCAGGGTTTTAGCAAAAGTCTCACGATTTACATCCAGAACATGATGCATGACGGGATACGCTTAGCCTTGAATAAGCGTAAGTTTATTTGTTTATTTTTTAAGGTATCTAAGCATTTTATTCTTTAAACAAATACTTTAAACACATTTTAGCATGTATTGTTTTATGACCATATAATGCACACTTTACAAAGTAACTGTTATTGAAGGATGGGGCAGTTAGAAAGTATAATGAACCCGACGGCAAACAGACTACCTCTAAACCTAACCACATGGGTGCTAATCTTATCAGCTTGTTTTTTCACTGATCAATCATAAATTTTTATTCACTTCCCTACCATGTCACAGAAATCTAATTTCTCATGGAAAGGATGTGCTTTTTAAACTTACGGCAACAAAGAGGCCAGAAAGTGAGGGTAAAAATGTAAACAATTGAAAATGAAACACTTGTTTTACTGACTTGTGGTAAATATAGCTAAATTCACACTGGGTACGTAAATAAAATGTTTTTAGAGTATCTTTTTAATGCAACTAGCTGTAAACAACAGTATATAACAGACTTTAAAACTTGTGTGGAGCAGGAATAGAGAGCACAAGTCAACACACCAGTGGGCCTTCACCTCTGGCAGCGCTTTGTCAACAGAGAGCTGAAACTGAGAATATATGATGTTAAAGGTCAATAGCTGATAAGCCATGAAAATCCTTGATGGAAGGTAAACTGTGACAGAGACAATAAACAGACGCTACTTGAAAAAAGTGGCGATATAAATCAAAATGATAAATTATTATACTAACTATAAATGGAAAAGGAAAGGTTTTATTTTCCCCATGTGAATTTTTTCCCTATTTAAAAACATCAGTAAAGGGTCAGACATGTACAAATGAGCAGTTTTAAATAATTATTCTCATTGTATAAATTTCTCTATAAACAAAAAATGAATGATTTCTGAGTAAAGCAATGCAGAAAAACACAAGTGCCTGGTTTAAATAAGGGCAAATACCTTGCATACTGGTTTATATGTAAACTTCTTACAAATTTCTACAAATCAGCCAACTCATAAAATATGTACGAATTCTCGTCTGGTATATCAGTCTACTGGCTATTAAAGCCTACATTTGTTTTTGAAATAGTTTACAAATTACAAAATCTATTTAATTACAAAAAGCAACACTAAAGAGTTTTTGCTCTTTGCTCCCCATACAAGTTAGATGCGTAATTGTCCATTCCCACTGTCGTAAATACTGCAGCATAGCTGGCTCTGATTGGATTGTAGGTCTGCCGTAAAGCACGTTTTTGTAGTTTTCACTCGAACTACAGGACCGCGACCCGACGGTTGGAAACTTCTTTAGATAGAGGGCTGCAAGGCGAATGTGAAAGTGCCGTTCACCCTGTTACGAGACTTTTTTGGAAACGTTATTTTAAGGTAAAAAAAACTCTTTACTGTTGCTTTAATGGTAGGGACACACCAAACTGACGTCAACATTGGTCGGCTGACGTTGTCTTCTTGTTGGCTTTTTCCATTATGCGCCTGCTTGAGATAAGAGAACTTCTGTATACCAGCAGGTGGCAGTAGTTGTTATATATTAATCGGAAACAAGAAACCAGACGAGCTAGTGACTATTGAGAAGGCTCGCTTACCAGTTACAAACACATGACGCTTAACACAAAAGGATTTGTAATATATCCGTGAAATATGTCTTATAAGCCATACAGTATTTAAGGGGGGGTGACTTATTAACACAGTTTAAAAGTTGTAGTCCTCATGCTAAACATAAGCAAAGTGTCAGAAAAGCAGTTGAGCTTGTGACAGAGTATTTCCTCGCCAAACTCACGCCTCCTTTTTCCTACATTTCAGATTTTTTTTTTTTTTTTGAACAGGGGTATCCGTTACGACTGATTGACCCCATATTCATTTTATGGACCCTTCCCCCCGAAAAAGCACGCCCGGGAATCTGAGTGAGAACGCACATTAGCATTGCTCCGTATTACTGCACGGCATGCATTAACTCTGTTTTATCAAGATGGTTCGACAAAAGAAGTGTGTTTTTGGATGTAAGGAGAAGAAAACTTTATTTAGCTTTTCTTGTCTTAAGATAACAGTGGATGCGTTTTTCTCGGACAGCAACTTAATTGCGAATGGCTTTATGGTGTTTCCTGGCTGCATTTGGGAGAGCATTGCTCTACAAACAAGGCTCAGTTTGATGTCGGATTTGCCACTTGTTTACAACTGATGGAGTGTTCCTAACTTTAAAAGACCCTGCTTACGAGTCGCAACCACAGGCGTAAGTAAATCAAAATCTAACGTGTTTTGTTTGCAATCGGCGCATACATGCATGTAATGTAAACAACAAAAAACATTTTCCGCCTCAGTAGGCATTGTACTGCACTTGCGACATTTACACCCATTAAACAGGCAAATGCAAAAAACCACATCAAGATTTACGTCACTTTTTATTAAAATAGCAGATAAACAGACAAGGATTAATTACCTGATAGAGATGTCCTGCTGTAATCGTTGTTCCTGTTGATCAATTACTGACTCCGTATCCGGTTCTGGATCATATGTGTAAGTCTTTATCTGACTGTAAGCCATAGTTATTTTTTTTAAAAGTTTTGATTTAAGTTTGATTTCCATCAATGTCTCAGCTGTTATATTAGTATTCAAAGGCTTCGCATACTCATAACTCTTTAGCTCCGCGCACCGTACGCCTTCAAGTGTTTGTCTTTTTCCGGCCAAAAACTGAATGACCGTTTTGTCTTTTAATAATCTGACAACACAAACTCTTTGGACATATGAAGGATGAAATACTACTCTACCAAGATTAACATTAGATTGGCAAAAACGGTGTGTGTTATGTGAGCTTTAAAAAAAAAAAATCACATATTGGAATGAGAAATGCCAAAAAATTATTTTTGTGCACTGGTTGTCTAAGCTGAACAGCCAATCAGAATGATCCGACTCTCAGGTGGGCTCCATCGCCAATTGCCATGCTAAATTTGCCAAAAAGGATGACAATGACTTACTTAAACCAACACATTTCAAACCTGTCTGACAGCTGAACATCGGCTTGGTGTGTAACTAGCTTAAAGGGATAGTTCACCCAAAAATGAAAATTCTGTCATAATTTTCTTATCCTCATGTTGAACTAAACTAATGATTTTTTTCTTAACTGATGAACACAAAGAAAATGTTGATAAATTATGTAAGCACACAGCTGATTGTAATACTTCCAAAGTATAGGAGAAACAAAAATGACGAATTTCAATGGTTACCATCAGCTGTGTGCTTACCATAATTTATCAAATGTTTATAAAAAAAAATTCATACAGGTTTATAACAACACGAGGATGAGAAAATAATGACAGAATTTTCATTTTTGAGTGAACTATTCCTTTCAATATATCTTAATTTTCTTAATTATGGAAAAAAATTGAACATATTGCCATTACTTTAGTTGCAGTAAAACACGGTTAGAAGATAAATGCATCGTAAGGCATTTTGTTCATTAATTTTCCTTCTTATCCCCTGATGTCTTGGCTTCTTTAAATGCTCCACCTCTGTCGTCTCCTCATGCTTAAAAGCAACAACCTATTCATTCTGACATGAACAAGCCTGCATAATAATTCAAGTAAAGTTCAATTAAAAAGTGTTCATTTTAAAGCACAATTATAGATACTACTGATAGATAATTAAAGTCAAATAAGGAAGCCAAGAGTTTAAAGCCAAGAGTTTGAAAGGTTTCTTAAGGCTCAAATCCAAAGATTGTGAAACCATCAATAAAACCTCCAAGACTATCTGGGTGATAACTGATTTAAAAGTCGTTGCTATTTACTGAAGAAAATGAATCCCTCATGAAAATACCATTTGGTAAGAATGACTTACTGTAATGATGTTGTCGTAGGCTCCCATTTGAATATAATGGATTCTGGTCACAAAAATATGCATCACTTCAACAGAACAGATTTAGGCTGATTTATAATAGCAAGGTCAAAAAACATTCCTGCATATAAAATAAACACAACACAACCAAGACTGGGAATCAAAATAAATGTGTTTAACATGCATTTGATGGATGGCATCTTTCATCAAATTCAGACCACATAAGTCATTGGTTAAAGATGTGCAAGAGTTTTCTTTCATGTGTTGACGTATTTCCGGTTGAAACCAAATATTTGGTTACGTCAAATATGTCAAAGGGCCCATCCATTTTTAAAATAGCCTATAACCTTTTGTTTATGTCACAATAAACCATCACTTGATATTGCTGTTACAGTAGGTTTTAGCTGAGGGTACCTTTTTTTTGTCAAAATTGTGTATACGCCTCTGTGAAGATGGATCATCAACATTTTTGGTCTGTTTCCTCAGGACACTAAGATTAAACATTTTAAATATTTATGTGTGTTTAAAGTTTAATAGTAGGCTAGCATTATAGATGACCTTAAAGCTGATAGACATGGACTACGAGTTCATGAACTGAGTAAAATACTATATTTACAGTATAGTGTCCTGTTTACTATACTGATGCTGAAATAATCTGTAGTGCTGCCCTTTGGTCAGTGTAAGAGATGTGATCTTATAAACCCTTGAGAGATGATATTTTAAACTGTTCTTGTACATATTTAGTTTCAGTGCTATTCCCATCCTTCTAATTTTGTATCTTAATTGATTTGTGTGGAAGATTGCATCTGTTTTATGTAAAATAATAATTCTTGATGGTTGTCATTGTGTTGCTTGGAATCATGGGATATTGTTTTCTACATTCACACATGGGATGTTTTAAATTGTTTGAGTCTTTTTTGCTTGTACCTTTATTTTCAACAATAAAAAAGGGAAAGGCATTTTATAGGCTTGTAATGCACCTTGGCTGTCTATAAAACTGCTGCAAAAACATGTTTTCAAATTTCAAATGTGGCCATATGTGAAAGAAAGACCAGCTGGGTTTCAGTTGTCCACCATTTTTCTCTGTTGCAATTTTTCTAACCCTGTCTAAAAAATAATACCAACCTAAATCAAGTTTTAGGTAGATGATAGATTACATTTTCCCTTGTAAAATCTGTAACGCTTATTTTGAAACTGCTTAAATTGGAGGCAGATGTTTGTTTCTCCAGTAAGTAAAGTCAGCTAAATCATTTTGGTTGGATGTGCTGAGACGAGAGATTCATAAATGTTTAATTAGACTACCTTTCCTAAACAAGAATTGTTGTCCTATATCTCATCCGGTAGAGTTTTGTGTTGTTTAGATTAAATGTGCTTTAAATTAAAGTATCGGACAAATGTAAAATGTATAGATGCACTTTTTAATATTTATGAACAATGATAATTTACATATATTTGGCTTCATCATGTATAAAGTAATATAAACTATGTTCTTGGATGATAATTCAAATCCTATACATGCAATATAGTAAAACATAGGCACAAATATACAGCCATTAAAAAGCTAACAATCATCATACTGTGATACATTAAAACAAAACAGCCTGATCTCACAGGAATTCGTACATATTTTAAGAGTTGGCTGATTTGTATGAATTTGTACAAAGGAATTTGTACATATTTAAGGAGTTAGCTAATTTGCATAAATTCATATGAAGTGAATCGTACAGCCTGACTTCACCGAAATTTGTACGTATTTAAGGAGTTGGCTAATTTGCATAAATTCGTATGAAGTGAATCGTACAAAACAGCCGGATCTCACAGAAATTCATACAGATTTTAAAATTGGCTAATTTGCATAAATTGGTATAAAGTGAATCGTACAAAACAGCCTGACTTCACCGAAATTTGTACGTATTTAAGGAGTTGGCTTATTTGTATGAATTTGTATAAAGTGAATCGTACAAAACAGCCTGATCTTACAGGAATGTGTACGTATTTAAGGAGTTGGAAAATTTGCATAAATTCGTTTAAAGTGAATCGAGCAAAACAGCCTGATCTGACAGAAATTCGTACAGATTTTTACAACTGGCTAATTTGCATAAATTCGTATATAGTAAATCGTACAAAACAGCCTGATCTCACCGAAATTTGTACGTATTTAAGGAGTTGGCTTATTTGTATGAATTAGTATAAAGTGAATCAACAGCCTGATCTCACAGAAATTTGTACAGATTTTTAAAATTGGCTAATTTGCATAAATTCGTATAAAGTAAATCGTACAAAACAGCCTGATCTCACCGAAATTTGTACGTATTTAAGGAGTTGGCTTATTTGTATGAATTTGTATAAAGTGAATCGTACAAAACAGCCTGATCTTACAGGAATGTGTACGTATTTAAGGAGTTGGAAAATTTGCATAAATTCATTTAAAGTGAATCGAACAAAACAGCCTGATCTCACAGAAATTCGTACAGATTTTTACAATTGGCTAATTTGCATAAATTCGTATATAGTAAATCGTACAAAACAGCCTGATCTCACAGAAATTTGTACGTATTTAAGGAGTTGGCTTATTTGTATGAATTAGTATAAAGTGAATCAACAGCCTGATCTTACAGAAATTTGTACAGATGTTAAAATTGGTTAATTTGCATAAATTCGTATAAAGTAAATCGTACAAAACAGCCTGATCTCACCGAAATTTGTACGTATTTAAGGAGTTCGCTAATTTGCATAACTTCGTATGAAGTGAATCGTACAAAACAGCCTGATCTCACAGAAATTCGTACAGATTTTTAAAATTGGCTAATTTGCATCAATTCGTATAAAGTAAATCGTACAAAACAGCCTGATCTCACCGAAATTTGTACGTATTTAAGGAGTTGGCTTATTTGTATGAATTAGTATAAAGTGAATCGAACAAAACGACTGGTCGTACAAAATAATTAGAATTAGGCATCTCCTAAAATATGTACGAATTGCCATAAGATTGTATTGAACAAAAGTAAGCATTCATTTATAATCAAAGTATTTTGTAAAATAATTTCTTTTGATCTGGAAAATATGATGCACAATTTTCACCAAAATATTTCCATAACAAATGGCAATAAAATGTCATTAAAAATATAATACCCTGTTCTCAGTAAATTGGCTATTAACATGTAATTCATCAACTGCTCGGCCAAGATTTACAATCACATTCTTAAGTCATTTGGCCACAGTCACACGAGAATCCCATCTCACATAATTCAGGCCAAGCTGGATGCCATGACAACGGTGACATCATCCAAAAATCCACAATCAATTGGAAAGCACTTGTTGGGGTGGGCAGAAATTGCATAATCGCTCTACAGAGTCCATCTATTGCATGGAGACACAGAGTAAACTCTCTGTGTCTACAGTAAGTGTCATGTTATCACGTTCCACTTACCCCCATATCAATGCTACAGTCCTTCTTCTATATTGTTTAATAGCAAAAGTGGCACAAAAGTCAGCACTAAATGTTAAAGCAGGGATTGTCTGTCTACAATATTGCTACACAAGCACTGATATTTAAAGCAATATATTGATTGGTGACAACAAACGCCATCCTAAGCTAACACGTTCATATCTGGTATGTTAGTGTCACGCAGGACGTAACCTTCGGTGTCTCTATCGCACTGCGTAAGGGAGCTTTTGTGGGGGCACAGCAGGGCGTGGAAATGTCTTCGGAAAGTTTCCGACAGACACGCGTACAGTATGGGATTGGCACAGCTCCACGAGTAGGACAGGAGCACCACGAACTCAAAGCCGCGGGTGAAGTTGAGTAGAAAGTCTATTTGGTGCAGAGAGCAAAAGTTGAAGACGTAGAACGGCAGCCAGCAGATGCCAAATACCACAACAACTGCCACCACCATCTTGGTTACCTGTTTCTCCAGCCTGTGGCTTTCCAGAGATGAAGAAGCGCCATCCTGTCGCCGATTGGCATTTCTTAGAGTCACCACTAGTGCGGTGTAAAACACAATCATTACGGTGAATGGCAGAGCAAAACCCAGTATGAACGTATAGATGAGAAAACTCAACCACCAGGTGTCCGAGGCCACCTGAGGGTCTATGGTGCACAGACCGTAGTGGGCCGAAAAGTGAATAGCCATTGGAATGACAGGAAAAAGGGAAATAAACCACATCAGAGCAGCAATGATTTTTGCCCGCTGCGGTGTCCGCCAGTGAGCGAAGCGCAGCGGATCGACCAGGGCCATGTAGCGGTCCACGCTCATTACGGTCAGGCAGAATATGCTGGTAAATTGGTTGATGCCACCCAGAACCATAACCAGTTTACAGACCACGTCTCCAAAGATCCACTGGTCCTGGAAATTTTGGATAGCAATGAATGGAAGTCCTACCATGAAGAGGCCATCAGCCAAAGCCAGGTTGAAAATGTAGACGGTGGTGGCAGATGACATTTTGTCCAGCTTCAGGATTGTGACGATGACCAAAGAGTTCCCGCCCAATCCCACAATGCATACTGCCAGGTAGAGGACAGCCATGGTGACACTGAAGGCATCAAAATCCTTGTTAATAAAGACGTTGTTTATTGAAGCACTGTCCAGATCCAGAACGGATACATTGTCATGAAATATTCCTAAAGGCATTGGTGTTTCCATTTCTGGTTTGCAGTTTAAACAGAAAAAATATAGAAAACAATGCAAAGTCCAAGAGACGAAGTTGCTGAGAAAATAGTCCTTACTTCAAGATTACATCCTTAAGTTTCTTTCTTCCCGTGTCAATAAAGCTGAGTATTGGGCATCAAAGAAAAGCATACTTTACCCAAAAACTTCTACTCTCTCTGGCACTCAAAGGGCATGTAAGGTTTTTGCAGAGAGATCAATGTGAAAGAAAAACCCAAACTGCAAAGCATTCCCTCAGAGAAATCTAGTGGGTCTAAGACCCTCCTGGTGAGGTCTTATATATCCCCCCAACAGCGCCCGGAGTGTGAGAGTGTGCGTGTGTGCGTCCAAGTGTGTGTGGAAAGTTATTCGTTGACAGCCTTTCCCCGTCTGCCCTGTTTATGTGATAAGCTGTGCCGACTCGTTCCAATCCGCTGTCATGAGGTTTCTAAGGTGCCATCTGTTACAATACTCTTGTTTTTATAACTAAATGCACTTTTCATTCTTTCACACTCCCTTAATCTCTCCCTCGCATTTTCCTCCCTCACTTCACCCCTTTGTTTCCTCTCTCTTCTTGCAGTTCAGTGGGGGGTCAATCCGAGCTGATCAACCCCCAACTTCCCTCCAGGCCACCCACTTTCCAGATACATCCCCACGGATGAGTGATGAACCCCTCGGCTTGTTTTAATACATTGCATTTTCACCCCCCTTATGTTTATATTACATGCTGATTGTCTTTGTGTGTTGGTCAGTGATTCATTCGTCATTGGATGGAGGCTGCGCAAGGCCTTGGTGGGTGAAAACCTTTGCAGATAAAAGAGAAAGTAATGAGTGATCACCTAAGTCCTGTTCCTCCTCAGATACGCATAGTTGGAATACCGCAATTCTCACACCAAACTTCCCATGAGATGCCAGAAACAGTAACTGCGGGAGGCGATCATTGGCTAAAGAATTATATACGCTCACCTCATTGACACTGATGGAGAAATGCTGTTATGCAATTTGTAAATTGTTTTGGAAATCAGCTTACTCCCATTTCCGCGAAATCATTGCCGATTCGTACAGTTTTTAGAGCATTCCACTGGCGTGCTACTGTAAACTTGGAATTGGCTTTGTTGTTTGAGCATATAATAGAAATGGTCCCGAATGACTTTGGCTTACAGACAGGTATCCAGTTTTCACCAATAAATCTGCATTGCCAGTGTTTGGTTTCACTGTTTTTTGGCTTGAGTTTTCTCTTTTAACTTGGAGAAAAACAGATTAATGTGCAAGTAGAAACATAAACTGAAGGACAATGCAGCACACATAAAACAACATAAAACACCCAATGGGGTTCAAAACTCTGAGACCACTTTGAATATCTGGGAATTTTGCGAAAGTTTGTGAAAAAGAAAGTTTTAAATAAAATGATGTCAAATGTAGAAATTTTTAGATACAGCATTATTTTATTCTTCTTTTGTGGGTCATGAATGCGATGTACGTAAATTAGTGATGTTAAAATGTTAAATCATTGCTACATGGATGTTTGTGGCTCGAATGTCATCTTTAATGCAAAAGAGGAACATACCATATTATATGCTTTATATAATATAATATAATATAATATAATATAATATAATATAATATAATATAATATAATATAATATAATATAATATAATATAATATAATATAATATAATATATAAAACAATACAGGCTGCATGGGGGGGGGGCAGAGTGGCCCTGCCCACCCAATCAGTGTCTTGGCCCACCCTGGCCCCACATCACATAACAGCCAATCTTTTGGCCAAAAATCTGTAATGTTATACTATATTAACAGATAGAGAATAATTCTTAAGAAAAACAGCATTTCAGATAAAAATTAAATTTTTTAGTTTGTAACAAGTTTTTTATGTGATGTAAATAGTTATTTTTAAAGAACTGCTCCTTTTTAACAAAACATTACAATAATAAACCCAATTCTTACAGATCATGCTTCACTTAAGTAACAGGTTTGTTTTAGTTGATGTAAATAGTTATTTTAAAAGAACTGCCAAATCTACTTAATTGATACAATATCTGTTACAAATGCAAAAAATACAAATGCAAAAAGAGAGAATAAAACTAAAAATAAACATGTTAACAATTTATATATAATGGTTTACATATATATCATATATACACACTCACCTGAAGGATTATTAGGAACACCATACTAATGAGAACTGCCTTAATTCTACGTGGCATTGATTCAACAAGGTGCTGAAAGCATTCTTTAGAAATGTTGGCCCATATTGATAGGATAGCATCATGCAGTTGATGGAGATTTGTGGGATGCACATCCAGGCCATGAAGCTCCCGTTCCACCACATCCCAAAGATGCTCTATTGGGTTGAGATCTGGTGACTGTGGGGACCATTTTAGTACAGTGAACTCATTGTCATGTTCAAGAAACCAATTTGAAATGATACGAGCTTTGTGACATTTTGCATTATCCTGCTGGAAGTAGCCAGAAGAGGATGAGTACATGGTGGTCATAAAGGGATGGACATGGTCAGAAACAATGCTCAGGTAGGCCGTGACATTTAAACGATGCCCAATTGGCACTAAACACCTAAAGTGTGCAAGAAAACATCCCCCACACCATTACACCACCACCACCAGCCTGCACAGTTATAACAAAGCATGATGGATTCATGTTCTCATTCTGTTTATGCCAAATTCTGACTCTATCATCTGAATGTCTCAACAGAAGTCGAGACTGATCAGACCAGGCAACATTTTTCCAGTCTTCAACTGTCCAATTTTGGTGAGCTCGTGCAAATTGTAGCCTCTTTTTCCTATTTCTAGTGGAGATGAGTGGTACATGGTGGGGTCTTCTGCTGTTGTAGCTAATCCGGCTCAAGGTTGTGCGTGTTGTGGCTTCACAAATGCTTTGCTGCATACCTCGGTTGTAACGAGTGATTATTTCAGTTAAAGTTGCTCTTCCATCAGCTTGAATCAGTCGGCTCATTCTCCTCTGACCTCTAGCATCAACAAGGTATTTTTGCCCACAGGACTGACACATACTGGATGTTTTTCATTTTACACACAATTTTTGTAAACCCTAGAAATGGTTGTGTGTGAAAATCCCAGGAACTGAGCAGATTGTGAAATACTCAGACCAGCCCGTCTGGCACAAACAACCATGCTCCGCTCAAAATTTCTTAAATCACCTTTCTTTTACATTCTGACATTCAGTTTGGAGTTCAGGAGATTGTCTTGACCAGGACACACCCCTAACTGCATTGAAGCAACTGCCATGTGATTGGTTGTTTAGATAATTGCATTAATGAGAAATTTAACAGGTTTTCCTAATAATCCTTTAGGTGAGTGTATATATATTATTAAATTAAGTTATTAAGTTATTAAATAGTTCCAAAATATGTACAAAAAATATTAAAAATGAAAATAAAAAAATCACAAACACAACAATAACAAAGAACCCTAACAATTGTCTTAAATATATGATATTCAAACTAAAGACATATGAGATTAAAGCATTAAAGAACTCTCCCCCCAATCCAACCCACCTGGAATATCACTTGGCCCACCTTTCATCCCATATCTGGAGCCGGGTATAATACAATACAATACAATACAATACAATATAAAAATAATTTGTTGGGGGAAATATATTATAAATGCAAAAGTATAATAAAAGTATTTTAAACAAGTGCTGTCAGACCTTTCATATTTTTAAAAGTGTTTACTCAGATTATAATTACAGGCCTTTTACAATATATGCATGATGCTGGAGTACACTTATTATTTTAATTTAGAAGTTTATATACTGATAATATTAATAAACTCGTGAAATATCAAAATAATTACCAGTATCTTAGTGTATCATAAAGAAAGCTTCACTCTTAGAACGAATGTGTTAAAAACACCACATAAGTGTTGATTCAGAATCCACCCATCTCTCTGTTATTATTGAAATAACACATTTTGTTTTACTTTTAACACAACTTGTGTTATATTTTAATGTGTTATAAATATTATGTGTTAAAAGCTTAACGCACAAAGATGTGTAAATCCTTTAAAGAGTGTTCTTTGTATGTTAAAAATATGTTTAAAGATACCCGAATAAGTGATGGATCTTGGTTCCTTTATCAGTCCCAGAGTTTTCTCCAGTATAGTTTTACTTCAGTAGCCTAAAACAATCCAAATGATCTATGAATAGTTCGTCTTCATAAGACAAATGACAGAAAAATGAAAAACTATTTTAAACATCTTACTGTATGCAGACAGAGACAAGTGATTTATGTAAGCTGTCAGGCCTAATTGGAAGCATTAATTTTTTCTATAGTTAAAAAAGAAATATGATACTGTAGATGGGGAAACTTGTCAGGGTTTATCAAGCTACATTAAGCAGATCTGAATATTTCAGTCTGTGTTTCTAAAACTATAATGATTCTGTTGTTATGTCATTATTATCCAGCATATGCAGAATAACAGGTGAGTAACTGTGAACGGTGGTGTTTAAAGAGGGCTAAATCTGCTAATGTTGATAAACGTAACTTTTAAGTTGTTGTAACAATATGGCTCCTTACATCCAACAAGCTGATTTTGGGGTCAGGTATCTGTTTAAACAGCAAGCTAACTTGCAATTCTTTTACTCATTATTTAATAGATTATAAAAGCAAAGAGCACAACTGAACCCTTATTATTTCATGATTAAGACCCTCTCATCAATTTCATGATTTCATTACTTTATCAACATGTGAAACTAATCTGTTAAAACATCATTGTTTTACATTCCAAACAATAAAACGACTATAATCACTAATCAAACAAAACACTGTGTATAATTCGTTGAACATATTGTTCAATATATATCACGGATACGAAAAAATAATGAATTAATAAAAAATAACTGCCACGAGATCATCATAAAAATATATCCACACAAAGGTCTAGTGCGTTTGGCTTTTCTGTTTTTCAAAACAGTAATTAATTTAATATATCATCAAATGTCATTTATTTGTTATTTTTATTCTTTTATTGCCAGTGTTTCAATATACAAAGCTGTACACAATTTGAAATTGCAATTATTAAAATAATGAGAAAAATAAAGAAAATGAAAAAGTAAAGGGTACACCGGGATTTTTTACAAAAACAATTGAGGATGGAGCACAGTTTTAATATCTTAATAGCTTTAGTACCTTTGGAAGATGAAAGATCTTTGATGTATAGTCGAATTTCCTTTTCAAAAATAATAAATAAAGTTTTTTTAATAAGATAATTTATTGTGATAAATATGAGACTTAGAAAGTAACAGTAGAAGATTAATTATATAATATTAATTTTCTCTTGTTTTGTTTGTTATTGTAAATAGCCTATATTTACAAAAAAATGTATAATCACATTCCCCAAAAATATGAAGTGCTGTTTCATTATTTGGGGGCACTACAAAAAGAGCAGCTTGTGTCTATATCCACTTTAAATCTTTTTAAGATTATTTTGGCTGGATAAATGTAACAATTAACTTCCCTCACCTTATTAGTTATTAAATATTTAATATCGTAAAACGTCATGTGAAGATTAGTGGTAGTGTGGCTGACGTGCATATAAAAAAGAGGCAAACAACTAGCCAATAGGAGCTCGAGGAAGGCGGGACTTACGCGTAACTGAGACACGTGTACACACAGTCAAGCAGGAAGTGAACGTGTTTAGCTGGTGCCAAGTAAACAGTAAGTACTATGAATTAATAAATGCTGTATGTCGAATTGGAAATGAATGAAAGCAAGCACCAAATTCTTGAAAATCATCTAAATTCGTTTATCTAAGCTCTTATTTTACGTTTTCGAAGCGTTGAAATTCAGCAGAAGTTAGCAGGCAAACTTAGTAGTAGTAGTAGTAGTGGTCTGTCTGTCGTTGCATGATAAATAACAATATCACATTAACTTGACATATCACGCGGAGAACAGCTGTGTAGTAAAAGAAAGTTGCTATAAAAAGAAACTATCTGGGTAACTAAATACTTTAATTCATTCATAGAATTTGCATTGATGTTGCACTAAATGATTAGTTGATTTGTTCATTATTACAAACTAAACCAAATATGTTGTACGTGTTCTGGTGTATGGCAGCACCGGAATTATTATTGCAATATCGCTGTATTAATATTTTTGGGCAATATTGCTCTGTTACTGGTACGTTTATATGAAGTGGATGTCAGTAATGTGTAATCAAGCAAAGCCTTTTTAAAGACATGCTTATTTTACTCACAGCTCCAGTCCACTGTTTGCAAATCCTAGATAAATAAGGATGCGGATCACACCCTTCAGTGTGATGTATAAATATATTCTTCATCCTAGTGTTCTGTCATTCACACAGCAGCACCATGCTTCTAGGTTACAGTCCTGTGGTTCAGGCCCTGTTTGGGACCCTCTTCACCTGGGGTCTCACTGCAGCTGGAGCTGCTCTGGTCTTCATCTTCTCAAGTAAACAGGTGAGCAAATTAACATAATCTCTTTGGAAGGTCAGGGCGATATACCTAGAAAATGTTTTATAGCAATATCTTTCCAAAGTGTAACCATGATTAATACACATCCTGAAATTTTGGCATTTGCTTTTGAATAATAAGAACAGTGATTTTTCCCCCCGAATTAAAAAAGCACTTTTAAAAAGGTTTTACTACAGTATTGTGACCACCACTTACTACTTTATGTAAATTAACACATGTAAACCTGAGTTGAAATGTTTTTGGCTTTGCTTCCATTCTTTGTGTTTTTGCACACCTTGGAAATATTATTTGTGTATATTTTGTTTAGTAAAACACAATTTCAGATTGTGTATTTTTTAAGGATGCTTGACACCTGTGTCACTAGCTATTGTCATTTTAATAAAGATTTTTATATCATCAGCAAAATTTAGATCAGGGGTCTCCAAATGTTTAGATAAAACAATCTGGAGGGCTACTTTTTTGATATAGTCTACTTAAAACTTTTTTGTTTTACTTGTTGATTTGATTTGATTTTACTTGTTGATGGATGATTCTCACAAAATCCAGATTTAGAAGGTGTCCAGCATCAGAATTTTTACAAAGCCAATTTTTCTTGCACATATAAGATTAAGGTCTGATCTTACTATAACCATTACTTTTAGAGGTTTAAAAAACATTTCCTATAGAATTATTTACATTTTTTTAGATTATCATTATCAAAAATTATCATTACCGCAACATGATATTACATTAAATATATTCACTAACAAACTCATGTTTCGGTAATGAGAACTAAAAAGTTGTCTAGGTACTATGACAAACAAAATTTCAACTTTATCTGGAAAGAAAATATAAAAAACGCTTACCTGGTAGCCATCTTGAGTGTCCCAGTCAATTATGTCCCATCCAACAATTTTTTTGAGGGCTTTAACAATGATTGAAAATTGTTGTGGAGCATGAGAAAATGGACACATTTATATTCCTTATTATTGTCTCTACATTTACCAATGATCACCAAATAGCACATGTTTCTTTACTGTAAATGTTTATAGTATAACATGCACTGAAGCTTTTTATTTTTTTTTATTTTTTACTTATAAATATTTCCATGTCAAAGAACCCAAATAAAGTCATGGACACGTTGCGGTAATAAAAATTTCCCCCTAAATGTGGAAAAACCACTAAATTGGTTTGTATGATGTCATTTGAAATCATGTGCAAAATAGTACATGTAGAGATGTTTGTAAATGTATGCTTCTTATTTTGATAGCATTTACTTTTCTTATCAAAATGTTAACTAATTTAGTCTAATTTTGTGAGAATCACTCTGCTAAGTTTTATCATTGTTTAAAATGTTAACATACACAACAGAAGCTAAGCTAATATAAAATATGTAATAGATAAATATTTAATTTGAGGCTATACATAGAATGTGTTTTGGCAGGCAACTCACAGACTTCGTGTGGGCAACCTGGTGCCCATGGGCACCATGTTTGAGACCACTGATTTAGATAATATCTCTATTGTTTTATCACCTAGGCCTAGCTTTAATCATTTAATGTTACATACATCTATTACATTTATGCAATTGGCAAACTTTTATCCAAAGGGACTTACAGTGCATGCAGTATGCATGTTCTTTGGGGATCGAACTGATGATTTTTGTGCTGCTTACTGAAAGCTCTACAATCTGAGCTACAGGAACACTATCATGTAGTTTTAATAGCCAGATTTTGTAATATCACTTGTCAAAAAGAATTAATGTCTCATGATTGTCTATAATATTGACATTTAATTTTGATTTAATTGTTTACAGGAGAAGTGCACATTAATAAACATTTCTGTAAATGAGTTAACAAAAATTAAAAATTTTCATATTTAAAGCCATTAAAAGAATGTTTAAAGAGCACCTATTTCATTGCTAAAACAACATTACGTTGTGTATTTGGTATAATACAATGTGTTTGCGTGGTTTATGGTTAAAAACACATTATTTTTCACATACCGTAAATTTTTGTAGCTCCAGATTTCACTCCCTTCCTGAAACGCACAGATTTGAAAAGCTCTGTGTCCCTGATTGGCCTGCTAATCTGTACATTGTGATTGGCCTGAATATCTCTGACATCAGCCGGAAATGTGACGCCCCTTACCATGTTTAAAAGATTCGGTTTGCAAACAGGAGTTAACTTACAGGCTGTGAGTCCGAAGCGGGAAAAATTATGATATGTCGATCTTGTCCACATCACCAATCCCAGGAAGTAAACCTTTGCCTACAAGGCATAAAAAAAATAAGTTTGGTTCTGGTTGGTTGTCAGTTTAGGTGATGGGTCGGTAGGGATTTTATTTTATTTTTATTTTTTTTCAGTGGCAGCAAGGGATAGGTAGGAAATTGTTACATTTTTAAATTGAATAGGGGATATATGAGGTGACTTTGGCTATATTGCGTGTTTGTCTCACGCAGCGCAGCACGTCTCCACGGATTATCTTTTTTGTCATAATCAGGATTTGACATTAACTTTTTTGCTCACCAGCCAAAGTGGCTAGTTTTTCAAAGTTACTAGCCACTCAGCATTTTCACCGGCCAAATTTTTGTTGCTGGTAAAATCAATTTTATATGATTAAACTTGACTTTGACATCCTAAAATGACTTTAATTCGAGCAAATTTACTTGCTAAATTAGATGCAGACTGAATTTCAAATGCAGTCTGACTACCCAAATTAAGACAACATTTATTAGCTGGTATATAGCTGGTATATCAGTATAGATCATATCATATATTTAGGTGCATGAAAAACATGCTAGTAAGTAAGGCATAAATAGATTAACTTTGAATGAATATATTAAAAGTAGAGCAGGGGTGTAGAAGAAACACTAATTCTAAACTGAAAAGATAAACACAAAAACCATCGACAACCACTTTAAATATTTATTAACAACAGCAGTAAATACTGTCAAGATATGTACATTAATTTTACTGTCAGCTAGTTTATGCATTTGTATTTTATAAGCTTGATCATGGTTACTGATAAAAGTGATTTAAGACTTTTTAATGACAAATGTTGAGAGGGCATTATTGTAACATTAAAATGATGCACAAACCTCTCAGCTGGCGGGTTTTCTTTGATTTCGTGTGCATTCAGATACGCTGAATTTCTCTTCGCTCTTGCCCTGAGACTGTGCATGCAATTTATATCTCTTCAATCACTTCGATGCAATTGTTTTATCTTTCCCGAAGTGTGTATGCGCTCAGACTGCGTCCTCTTCTGCATTCGCAAATCCATCAGCTCTTGCGCGCTCTCTGGAAGGTGACGCTTTGGTCCGCAACTCCCCGCTGATCGCGTGCGCGTCTCTCAACAAACGGTCTCTTTGCGTTGCGCTGGGTGCAGAGTGCTCATGGAAGTTGTCGCATTGCGTATTGTTTATCATTTCGCATAACTTTTAAGAAAACTACAATTAAAAAATTATATTCAACCTGGCAAAGTGGCTAGTGGGTTTGGCTGTCTTACCCGCCACGGCCGAAATCTACCCGCATTTGGCGGGTGTTAATGTCAAGCCCTGGTCATAATACCATAAATTCAAATATTATAATTCACTTTCTGACCGCAAAAATGAGCCTTGGTTTGTCCTCTCTAGAAGAGAAAAGCCCACTTGCATATCGTTGTTCAGCTCGTCTTTTTTGGTCTGTAAGTTACAACTTTCGGCGGGCGCAAAAGATTACGTTGCTGTGCACGAAAAAGCATCTCGAATGCACACTAAAAGTTACCAGTGCCTTTGTAAGTGACAACAACGATGTGTGAACGATTGTGTTAACGACCGTATAGCTGCCTTGTTTTTAGCATTGCTAGAGGACGTTGCATCGCGTACTTTACAAAAACGGTGCTGTACTAAAAGGTAAATTATAGTTCGCCTCAAAGTTTTTGTGTATTTATTTAATGTGTATTATTTCTTCCCCAAGCTCATAAAATAAATTTGGGTCGCACATAAATTGCCAGGGTCGGTCGGAAACCGGAACCAAACAAATTTTTTTCTTATGCCCAATCCGTGTGTTTGTTGTAGTCCAAGAAAAGAGATTTACGTTGGAGATGATAACTCGCGTCATCGTTAACATTGGGCTTTGTACCTTTTGCATATCGTTAACTTGTACTAACACACATTTACACACCAAAGGAAATGTAAAATCGTGAATCGGACAATAGGTGCTCTTTAATAGTCAACCTAAAAGCAAAACATAACAAGGCCTAACCCAAAGATTTTATTTATACTAGCCCTGTTGGGCCAGTGGTTCAGGTTTTCACTTGCCCTGCCAAAATGTTCACTGGCCCCACCCAAAAAAAATCTGTGTCTAAATTCTAAATTTTCTCAAATCTCTCCTCAGGGTCAATAGTTTCAGGTATATCAGGATTAACTGTGCACAGAAATGGAAAACTCCTATCAAAGGAATCTTGTTGTAAGGAAGATAATGAACCAATCTTAAAGAGCCAGTATGATGCAAATTTTAATGGTCCTATCACTGTTTATAAGTCCCGGACAACAGGTTTAAATGCATGCAAGGTCAAAAAACACTGCAATTTTTTCAAAATATAAATTTAAAATTACCTCTTTTCTCAGTGATTCCCAAACGATTCGTATGAAGCCGTTCAACGACTCAGTCTGCCTAAACCCCACCTTTCAGTAGCCTACTCTGCTCTGATTGGTCAACACAATGTAATAATCATACTTACAGGTTGTGGTTAGGAGACGCATGTTGTTCCAAATAAAGTGGGTACTGAACCATCTTTCATTTCCAAATGTTTAGGAAATTCCTCTGTGAAAAAGTAATTTTAACCACTGATTCTTCATATATCTTCATCCCTTGGTAGTGAAACAACACAAACTAAAAACACAGCATGATATGATGTTTACACACTAACTAGCTGTGGGCAGGTCATAGTTTTCGTTTCTCCCGCGGGCAAGGCTGTAGGCAGAGATTATTATGCAAAGTGTTCGTATTACGTGAATAAAGACAGGCAGAAGATTCAATCCCTATAACGACTCGTTTTAACGATTCAGAGTCGACTCCTTACTTTAGAAGCCAATAACTTTATTAATCGTGCACTTTTTGGTTCAACTACTTTGCACATTGTTTACATTGATGGACAGCTACATGACACACTGCAATACAGGTCAGTTTCAATGTTGGATCTGTGT
This sequence comes from Misgurnus anguillicaudatus, assembly GCF_027580225.2. Taxonomy (NCBI): domain Eukaryota; kingdom Metazoa; phylum Chordata; class Actinopteri; order Cypriniformes; family Cobitidae; genus Misgurnus; species Misgurnus anguillicaudatus. The sequence goes on along the minus strand of NC_073340.2, from coordinate 5,712,978 downwards.
GGCTCTTTAATAAAACGGTATTATTAATATGTTGAATTGATATGTCTCTCGATGCGCTTCAAATTCTCTTCATTCATACATCTGGCCATTTAAGTTCAGTGGACCAGATAAAGGGTTAGCGGCAACTCTATAACTAAAACAGCATCCACTGACATTTTGTATAAATTGAAGTTTGAGTATTACAGTTTTGTTATTTCGAGTGATGTTAACTCTCCCTTATGTAGTTGCAAACTAAATAAATTTCTTTGTGTTGTGGAGATATGTTGAAAAGTGCACTGACCACTACTGTCCATTTAATAAAAGTGAATGATGACTGGTGCGGTTCCAAAATTTTATAAATAGCACTTCTTAAAAGTGATCAAGGGGTGTTCTGAACTCATACAATAACTTTGTTTGAAAAGCAGAAATGTATTTCTAAGCCGTCCCATCTGCCATGTGGAGATCATTTCAATATGTGAAAATGTCAATATATTGAAGTGTTGGGTGAAAAGGTGTCACATTTAAATCAATACGGGCAGTGAAATGCTAGAATATCAGTAAAATATAACTTAAAGACTTGAAATAAAGTGTAAAAGAAATGAGGTCTTCTTTCATGTTACTTTTGGTAGTTTGCATTTTTAGGTATCTGTCTGTATCTGTATATTGAAAACAGTGTTCAGGATATTATATATATATATATATATATATATATATATATATATATATATATATATATATATATATATATATATATATATATATATATATATATATATATATATATATATATATATATATATATATATATATATATATATATATATATATATATATATATATATATATATATATATATATATATATATATATATAATCAACGTCTTTGTTCCACTTAAGACAGAAAGCCGTACATGTTTGTATTAAAATAAAACTCTGCAAGCTGATTTTTTTGTCTTTTCTTTTTCTCCCATCTTCTGTTCTTCACAGAGACGGATCCTGGATGGAAGCTTGGGATTTGCAGCAGGGGTAAGAGAGCTCGTATTTTACTTTCATCTTCACATGTCCATCATTTCTTACATCCATCACCTTTGCACAGCGAATTCTTTTTGCTTTTCTGCATCATATTACTCTCTCTCACCCTTGCTTATTTCACAATATCCAAGATCTTAGAAATTCAGTGTGAAAAACCGACAGGACCACCTGATAGGCTTTGTTGTTACAGTATGTATTTATATGCAGCTGTCTTTAATTAAAGGAAACTCAACAGGCAATTGTCAAGAAGTCTTAGAAAAGAATAGACATTATGTATCTGATACAGAGTTAATTATACTTTCTCATTATTCTTTTCCTGAATATCTGAATGCAACATCAGGTTCGCTAAACTCTAATCAAATATTCAGAAGCAACAATTCACCTTTTGTGTTTGCCTGAAGGGGCGTAAAAAATATTGTGTTGGACTGAAAAGGGGAAAATTGCAATTTCCATAACATTAAAAATGCATGCTGTGTAAATTGAAAATCACACCAGATTAATGATGAGTATACATTTTATATGTTCCTCCATATTACAAACATTGAGTCTTAACAAATCTACACATGACATTAGTAGTTTGATACTCAATCTTTAGTTTCTAATGCTTTGTGTACACCTAAAGACTTTGAAAAGATTTAGAAAAGACTTTATAAGATTATCAGCTCACATCTAAAGACTTGGGTTCACAGTTTTTAGTCTCAGACTAAAGATTTTACAAACACTGAATCTTGTAGTGACACTATTTACAAGACTACAACAAGATTATTTTAGCTTTTTATCATCATGCTCAGCAGTGATTTAACAAAAATGTATGCGCGTGTTCATTGTGCTTTCACACCAGCTGCGTTTGCAGCGCATACTGTGCAGTTTACAGTTTTTCTCAGTCGCTTTGGTACATTTCTCAGATCAGAATTGAAATTCTCAAAACTACTTGTTCATTTCTCACATCATTGTGTCACTTGTGCACATCAAAAAAGCAGTTTCTTATTTCTTTGAACAAGTTACACTGAAGTCTTCCTATACCTCCTGACCCAGCAAGCGTGTTTGGCTAACAAGGCCAAATTTGGGCTGCCAGTGAAAGTCTAATATTATTAGATATTAGTTATATTGACAACGTGACTAAACAATAAAGTCTTATCCATACACAATGACACATTGACTTGTCATTCTGATGGCAAAGACATGTTCATTGACACAGATATTTGAGAGATGAATTTTGAGTAAGAGAGTGGCTTTTGCAGGTTATTCATGGTGTTTTGCTACTTGTCCGAATTGTTTTGAGAAATGCACTTACTGTTTTGCAAATTGTGAGTATGATTGGAGAAATGTACCAAAGCGACATACTGTAATAACAGTATAAAAATCTCAAGTTCACATTACTTTATTTTATATGCATTAATGAGCAAAACCTCTTCAAGACGGTTTTTGACGGTCAGTGTAATTTATATAACTGTGATTTGTTTAACCCACATTGTTTTCGTGATGTTCTGGTTCGTGTAATGACAGATATATACACAATACACAATTATAGACATAAAAAGCCCTTGGCGCATTATTAAATCTGTTTCTCTTAGGTTTTAAGATAAAATAAAAAAACACTCAGTGATTGACAGCATGAAGCAATCGATCGTGTTTCCCGTCAACAGTTTAAGCATAAGATTTAGATGTATAGATGTACGTTATCTGTTTCTCTGAACAGTATTAAGCTATATGAGGACTCATTTGCTGGGCAGAGAGTGAATGACAGCGCAGACTTCTGGTGTTTTTAAATATTTCATTGCTTTCTTTTAAATTGCTCAAAATCATGACTGTTTGAAACACACATTTATGACATTTATGGCGTCACATGTATGACCGCACGCGTGCGGTGTACGTGCTTGTGCTTTAACTTGTTAACATGAGCGCCGAAAAAAACACGCGCCACTTACGCGTTGCTCACGCTTGCGGTGTGAAGAATGTAAGCACATACCAGAAAACATTAGCACGTTATGCCATTCAATAGAGTGGTAGAGTTAGCATGTTAACACACACAGGCAATATCGCTCCACTTCTTTTCTTTTTCCACTCTGTCGTGGTATGAATGGCACTTTACATCAAAAAGACACGGCTGCTCTGCCCACCGCTCATCAATGCGCTCCTCTTTATCCACGGTCCATTTTCGCCTACTTCGCGCTCGTTGTGTTTCCACGTCCGTCGACATGTTTCTTTGTTGTGACTGATGGCTTCCTGTTTCCGGAGAACGAATTTATTGGTTGTTGATTGTTTTACGTCATGAGACTACGCTGGGACTTGCGATAATATCAAACATGTTTGATATGAAAGACTAAAGAAAGACTGGCATAAATCGGGTCGCTGACTGCAGATTATCACCTCACAGTTAACGATCGAGACGACGGGAGCGCGCAGAGACTCCAGTTAGATTCCTAAAGACTGCCGGTCTTTAGTCTGGGACTGTGAAAATCCTTTGGTGTACGCTAGGCATAAGTCTTGTGTAGTCAAACCTTTGGCTAATGGTTTATGGTCTGTGGCCAGTTGCATAAAAATAGCCACTAAGTTAAGACTGTATCTTTAAGAACTAATATGACAAGCTTGCAATTAGTTAGGACTAAACAATCTTACTTTTCGGATTCAAATTAGATCAATCTACATTTTTTATAACTGACTTTAAGATTTGTCATATCTTTTCAAAGAAAACATTACATGACGAACTTTTTAAGACTAGTCCAACTAGTTTATGCAACCGGCGGCCATTGGTCTACATTGCATCTTATTCTGGCCAAGTAAAGCCAAAGTTCCTTTAGGGATGTTGCGCCATTAACCTGCCATGTTTGCAATGCCTCCAGGCAGTTATTTCAGTCATGCAAGGCTAAAGTCCTGTGTACTTGAATGGGAAAAAGACACATACAGTACTGTGCAAAAGCCTTAGGCCATCATGCCACCATTAGATGTGTTGTTTTTGCAATTGTATAGTGATCATATATAATTATTTCTCAGTCTCTTTATTAGAATACAACCAGAAAATACAGGAAATGTGTATGTAGTAATAAAACAGTATAAAAGTATAAGTTGAAGTGTCAAGTATTTAGGGTAAACTCCTCTTCCACTTTACACAACAGGAAACTGCAGGATCTCTTAAACCTAACTTGACTTCAGTCTCCTCAAAAAAGCTAAAGATGTGTTTAGGTAACACTAAATACATTTAGTTCTGAAAATTGTTTTGTTTCGATTGATTTTTTTCGGCTTTTGCTTTGCTGTTTTAGGCGACATTACAGACAACGTTCACTTTAAAAACAAACAGTGAACGAATTTTAAATGACACAGGGGTAGTAATCAATAAAGCTTAATATAATGGCAGCGGAGCAGACTCGCACGTCTCGTCAGCACATCGCCATAACCATAAAGTCCCCTTATCATGAAAATACCTGAAACAATCCGAAGAACAGCGATATAAATATTCCTGTAGACATTTCATTGAATAGAGGGTATGCATTGACGTCACTTTTCCACGTGACCACGCCGGAACTCGCCCCGTCGAGTGGCAAACGTTTTGCCACAAAATGGCTGGTTTTCATAGCGGGTGCTGCGAAAATGCCAGTAAAACTGACTATTATCAGCTTAAATTGAATTTAATTGGACTTGATAGCAGAGATGGACAATACTTAGTTACATTAGTTAAATTTTCCAAGCATCTGTGCTTTATTAGGTTGTTTATATTGGGAAAAATGTAACTTCACAACATTCTAAAGCATATAATCATACTGTGTATTCTTTAATATGCATAGTGCATATTAATTATGCATATTAAAATTTATTTAATACCTAATTACATTAAATTGTGTCACTTACTTGAGTAAAAGTATGTTAATGTACTTAAATATTAAATGTAAAACAAAAACACCTGTATTTATGAAATGTAATAGGGTAAAAAATATGATAAAATGCTTTGGAATGTGTTTTCCAAAGAAAAACACGGATAAAATACAAATGCTTGAAAAATACTTTTAAGTAGAAAATAAAACCTCTGCTTGATAATGACCCTATAGCAACTTATCAACCCACCTGTGGTCTGTGGATGTTGGCATGAACGATCTATTTACTTCTCCTTTCTGTGTTTTTTGGCAGTCTGTAAAACGATAGCTCTGAATTCTTGTTAATCTGTTAGTACAGTCTATCGCACAACAGCTTTTTCCCATATCGACGTGCTTTCACCGTGTTTTTGCCAATGTCACACTGTACTCAAATGCTGCTGCTCTGTATTTTGCCACTCAGTGGGCGTAACCGCAGTCCCTCTCGCTGACGGTGACGTCATGTGCATACTGTACCCTCTGTTCCTCTAGACATTTCCTGGAATAGCGTTTGCAATGGTACTTCTTCTGTGGCGCAAATGGCGTTTCTACACGAGAGCGCCCTCTGGCTTTTGGATGTGGCGGCATTTCACTGTAATTCATTCAGATTCATTCACAGTAATTACAAAATAAAGTTCTGCTTGTAAATATCGAAAAGTACCTTTGTGGGAATTTCCCTCTGAAATACATGCATTGTGTTAACCTGTTACCATGTTTTGTGTTGATAAAGTCAGTGTTTTGCATTACCATAAGATGTGTAAAGATGCCCAATCGGATTCAAGAAAAAAAAGTGCTTTGTAGTTTTATATGCAGTATCACACAGGTCATCAGGTGGTGAATAAACAAGTAATGATGGGTTTGTGGGTGGACTCATTTCAAAACCATAATATTCAAAGTCACAAACAGTCTGCCGTTACGTGTCTTTGTATTATGTCAACTTAAGTGATGAATGATTAGGTTGACATTCTTTATGAAAGGGTGATGCCTCTTGTTCATACAGACTGTCCTTGAGTTATTTGGTCTAGTTTTATTTCCAGCAACTCTGTTCATGATAGATGCACACTGTAGCATTTTTAGTATAACATTACTCCTTAGAAAATCATTGGGTGTGACAGCATCTGGACAGAGTTTTGGGAAGTAAAAGATATTTTGATGGACCATTAGTCTGGTCTGTGTGGCGAATTATAAAACTTGCATGTGGAAGACATTTTCAATAAAGGCTGTCACCGGAAATAAATGTGTTTAAAGATTTGTGCGGTTCAGTCTTTGTTTTCTTCTGGAGATTTATAGCTGTAATCACTAAATGTTGCACCTCTCTGTGTGTGCGCGTGACCTTTCTTTTGAATTTTTATTAAACAAAAAGTGAAAAGAGAGAATTTGTTAGGAACTGAGAATCATCATGCTGTCTAGACTTGAACTCTCTGGTAGCTATAGGGCCATATGCATGTTTTTTATCATAATTTCCCCCTTTGCTTCATTTACATGATAATGTTTGTGTTAATTTAGTTGATTGTTAGTTCATTGCCATTCTCTTTGACACTTTAATTAAACAGTTAATTAAAACTAAGACTATGCAAATACCCTCTGTGCATTTAAAATGACTTGTTGTGAAATTGCTGTCAGATCTAATGTAGGTTTTGCCCACCTCATCATTTAATAACAACCTTATTAAAAAACCTACATTAAATGTGCTTTACAAACTAATCAGATTAGACTAAAATTAAATCATCATCCTTTTGGCTCTTGATTGCCTGTGTTAAGTTGAAGACTGAGGTGTTGTTGACTTTTATTTGTAGAAAGTAATTTTGAATTCGTTCATATACCGAATGCTACATGCAGTATTATAATAGAATGAGAAAATGATTAAAGGCATTAATAAAAGGCATTATTATTGACTATTAAATTTAATGCAAGAACAATAATAGATGGAGTGATGTGGTGTAGTACTATTAGCATTTCCTATGTGTGTGTGTTCATATCAGTATAGCAGACTTTTACATCCTTGTTTCTTAGACAAAGTTTTCTTGTGGATCTATACCAGATCAGCAGGTCACTAAGAAATCAGAAAATACCCACACCCAAGACAAACTTGAACCGGGCCTCCTGTGTGTGATGGTCAGGCAGTGTATTGAACTGACCTCTGTTGTTTGTTTGTTGGATGGATTTAATTAAGCAGGATGTATTTAATATGGTCTGGAGCACCTGATACCCCTCACTGAACTTGATTTGAAATCAATATTGGGTCAATGAGTTTAAGAAAGAACCCAGTAAAGCAGGGATCCAATGCTACCTGTGGAGAACAGCAGTGTTGTGTAAATACTGTGGCTGTATTAGACCTCTGACTGAGAAATGATTCGATTACACCTGAATTAGTTTAATCTTGGACTGATTTCCTTCTGTTTGTTGTAATTACATTTACATTTAGTAAAAAATAGAAAAGTTTTTCAATTGCGTGTTGTTAGAAAGATCCACAATAAGACAGATCTGCAAAAACAACTTAAATCTCTGTATTATTCATGCCAGGCTACTAGTTGGCGATGTCACTTTAAATGTGGGTTTACATTTTGCTACATTTTGACATAAAAGATCAGATTTTGGTGTGTAATTATTTTTAGACACTTTGGGCCCTATTTTAACGATCTAAGCGCATTGTCTAAAGCGCACAGCGTAACATCTAAATGGGCGTGACAGAATCCACTTTTGCTAATTTAACGACGGGAAAAATGGTTTGTGTGTCGAGCGCATGGTCGAAAAGGGTTGGTCCTATTTTTTATGAGTACTGGGAGTATTTTGGGCGTAACCTGCAATAAACCAATGAGAGTCTCAGCTCTTATCCCCTTTAAAAGCCTTTTGCGCTGACGCTATGTTTGATCCCTATTTAGATGATGGACTTTGTAAACTGAAAAACTAAGTGGAGGAAGAAGATCCCCAGTTTAAGATTAACGTTAAATAATTGTGTTGTTTTTCATTTGTATCGAAATTTTTATTTTTTTATTAAAAACTTTAAAAGCCGTTTCTTTAAGTCAAGGAAGTAAAAAAGCAGGCTTTTAATTGCTTTAAATGTATGGCTATCAAATATAAAAAAAAAATAATTTACAAGTATGTAAGAAAAAGTTTGTATTCTAAAAATACTTTATTTGTAACAAACGGGAGATAAAGAATTTACAAACGGCTCTCTGCACGTTTCAGCACTTGGACAGCGTCAGTTTTTTTAAGCATTACTTAAAAATGTTTCTCATCTCACCATATCCACAGATACAGAGTCATCATATACAATAAATCCGTGAGGTGGCATTTAAAAAAACATTTATAAACAGATTTTTGTTTAAAGGGGTGGTTCAATGGTATTTCAAGCATTCTGACTTATTAACACAGTTATAGGGCCCTATTTTAACGATCTGAAACGCAAGTGCGAAGCGCAGAGCGCAAGTGACTTTGTGGGCGGATCTTGGGCGCTGTTGCTATTTTCACGGCGGGAGAAATAAGTCTTGCGCCGGGCGCAAATCAATAAGGGGTTGGTCTGAAGTAGGTTCATTATTCATAGGTGTGGTTTGGGCGTAACGTCAAATAAACCAATCAGAACGCTATCCAACATTCCCTTTAAACGCAAGGGCGGAAGTTCCATGGCGGGTTGCTATTATTATGACGGATTTACCAGGCGCACGCCAGGAGCGGTTCACAGCGGTTTTAATTATTATTTACATAAAATAAACGTAATACAGTCACACAACAAACTTATGAAAATATTAATGATTAATGATTAAACTTATTAATCATTATTTGCATGATAATTGTTTAACGCTGCCACACAAAATAAATAAAAACTATCACCACAATGCTCACCACTATGATTTCCCTTATCTCATGTATTAATATTTTTTATTGTAACAATTTATGATGATTTCCCTTATCTTATATTTTTTATTGTAAAAATTTATGATTTATAAAAATAACTGTTGCATCTGTGTAGATTAGATAAGCAAAGTGTGTGCGCGTTGTGCACGCTATACATTATGGTCAAGCATGCGCCCTTAAAATAGCATAATGAACCATGTGCAACGCGCCACTGACTTTAGACTAGTTTTTTTTTGGTTAGTAGCACAATTGTTTTTTGAAACTGCAAAATAGCATAAGAGATGGTTTGCGCCGGAGCACGCCTCCTTTTTTGCGCTGAACCGCCCAGGGAGCGCAAGTTCATTCCCTAGTTTGCCGACGTGCGTCTTTGGAGGGAAAAACCCGCTGTGCACCGGTCCAAAATACGAAATGATACATGCGTCACTGACAAAGTCAATTGCGCTGGGTGCAAGATAGGGCCCATAGAGTTGTTTCTTCATGCTAAACGTAGGCAAAGTGTCAATAAAGCAGTTGGGCGTGTTACAGAGTATTTCTGTGCTGAATGCACTTCGCCAGGGTTCGTACAAGTTTCTGAAAGTTTTTTTCAATTACGGGTTCAGCTGACGTTTCAGGGGTTTTCTATACGTATCACTTCTTTATTTGGGCACTTCCCCTGGAAAACCCCGCCCACCCGTCAATCAGCGGGAGACGCTAGAACTTACAAACATCATATCACGCGACAGCTTTGTTTAACTTCAAAACTCAACAATGGCACGAAAGAAGAAGTGTGTTTTTGGATGTAAGGAGAAGAAAGTCAGCCTCATGAAAACAATGGATATAGTTTATTATCCGGGGTAGCAGCAGAGTTTTGCATGTGTGTTTGATGCGCTGGATTTTCCCAACCGGGTCATAAATTGAATGCGGTAAGTAAGACTTCTGTCTTATGTTGGAAATAGTCGCTTGCATATAATATAAATGACACGAACATGTAGTGAATCATAAGTTATAAGTGTTGTATAGTGTTGTGTGACTCGTACTCGCTCCTCCCGCGGTAGTAACTCCTCCTTCTTCATTTTTTCGTACGTTATCGGAAACATTCGGTAAAGCTAATCTTTCTTTTAAACTAAAGTTAAAAAGGATGTAATACTACTCTATAGGTACTCCAGATTAACATCAGAAATGCAGGAACAGCGTGTGTTACGTGAGCTTTAAAGCAAAGCATTTATTTACTAACCTGGCTAAATGTGAAGCAGCTCTTTGTGCCTTTTAACGTCTCATAATTAGTCCTCATTTATGTCCAAGAGACTCAATAATAATCTTTTACATTCAATCCTTTAATCTTAAATTTTTAAAAGCGTTTTTGTGCTGCTGCGCATTCATGTATGTGATAAGCAAACCCGCGTTGTCGTCCCGTTTATAGGCGCATATTACTAATGCGCTCTTTAAAATAACAAAAAACATATTGCGCCATTGACTTTAGACTTTAGAGCAGGTTTTTGTTGATCAATGGCGTAGTCTATTTTAGTTGCCTCAAAATAGCAACGCTCCAAAAATGCGCCTGAACACACCTCGTTTTCCGACCAGAACGCCCATGGGCGCAAAAGGGGGCGCAAATGCATTTTCTATTTAAACAACGTGGCGCTAAACGTGAACATTATAATTGCGCAGGGTGGAAACTAGCAAAAGACACTTGTAAGATAGAGCCCATTATGTTTGTCACTTAGATGAAGATCAGATCACATTTTATGACAAATTTATTAAAGGTGCAGTATGTAAAGTTTAGCGACATCTAGTGGTGAGATTGCGAATTGCACTGCTCACCTCTTGCTTTTGAAACACATAGAGAAGCTACAGTTGCCACCACCGGACAAACAGGTCATCATCGGAGACAACTTAGTAAAAAAGGCTTCTGTAGAAACATGGCTGTACAAAATGGCGGCTTCCATGTAACGGGACCCTCTGTGTATGTAGATAAAACGTCTCATTCTAAGGTAATAAAAACATAACAGTTTATTATAAAAGGTCTTTATACACCCCTGATAATTTAGTTTTGTATATTATTTTGCATTTCTGTCAAGAGATTATTCTAAAAATTACACACTGCACCTTTAAAATTCAAAAAGTATGTAGTTTACTGTATGTGGTAGTCGGTTTGGTGCAGGAAACAGTGCAGAAACACAGCAGCTTCAGGGTTAAGTTGTTATCTTTCAGGAAAATTAAATAAAAGGTACATCATTGTTGTCATTGCTACTAAATTGAATCCAGCCATTATAATCTGTATGTGAAAAAGTTGGCCCACTCATTCTAATGTGTATTGGTGGATGAACATGATCAGGTTTGTATGCATGTGGCCAATTACTGACCGCAAATAATACACATGATTGCATGTTTGTGCAAATGGTGGTGTGCTCTTGTAAATGACAGAGGACTAGATGTATTGAGGTAATCATTGTTTTTCAGTTTGGTTCTTCCCTGTTTTTATGTAAATGTAAATGAACAATTATTATTTATGAATCACACAGTCTGTTCATGCTGTTGCTCTGAATGGGGATTTGAGTTGTCCTTGGACATTTGGATTCTTGCTCGCCTGTGTATATGTGAGGATCCATTCATGTGTAACAGATTGATTTGAGGGCAATTGCTCATGCTAAGCTGCTTGTTTTATGAAATGTGCTGTGGGATTTAATGCACAGCAGTAATGTTATAGAAGCGTTATGCATCGGCTGAATGTATAAACTATACAACAGAATATATACATCTGACCACCCCATTCATGCTGTATTTCTGTTGACCTTTTTAGAAATATGAAGCAAATTATAATGAGAGTGTGAATGCTGAGGTTGAGATCAAGGGATAATGGGATGGGAAATGTGGCGGCTACCGTAGCTTCACTATGCGTTTCGAAAGAGAGGGGTGAGTGGTGGACTAAGCTGTTGGTTGCAATTCACGATCTCTACACACAGCAACTTTAATGTGAGCGTTGGATTGGAGCGTGTATAATTGTTACTAACCAAGAAACAAAGCAAACACATTCATATTTTTCATCTTTTTGCACTTCAGTGTTTGGAAAATGGACGAATCGTCATTATGGCAATGCGGTACACATCACAGTCAGATGTGATTTTTCTGCTATTGTAAGATTGTCACAGGCTTTAAAGTATGGCGTAATATTTGTGCCTCAATCCTGAGCGAGCAATTGTAAGTTTTGAGCACAGAGAACTATATTTTGCAAGCATATTACATTATATTTTAAACAAAAATTAACAATCGCAAAAAAAAATTTGTTTGAGCAAATAAAAAACGATTCCGTGCACAATAAATGTATTTGCTTGTTTGCTATTATCCATATATTTACGTGCACTAATAACCCGTGTCACGCAGTTTACTCAGGTGCTCTCTCTCTTTCTCTCTCTCTCTCTCTCTCTCTCTCTCTCTCAACCTCTTTCTGTGCGCGCTCAACTAGATGCACACACTCGCTCAACTTACAACAGCGTAACAAGTGTGCCACAAAATCAACCAATCAGAAAATTAAAGGTCAATTTTGATTGGCTGTTGGTCTCCAACCAAATCGCTAGAACAAGCCCGTCTGGTAAAACTACAGCGGAAGCTTACTGAAACAAATCTAAAAAAATAACTGACTAAAATAACTGACTACAGCGAGACTAATGGATTAAAACACATTTTGGAAAAAATTAAAAATGCCTTGATAGTTTTGTGTATTATAATGCTGTTGCGTTGATTAACTTACTATATTATATCTCATATTGTGACTAAAGTTAGCTTGACTTATCCTTTTCAAAGCACAGCTGCAGACAATGTCATCAGAACAGCAGCCCCTAAATGTCCCACCACAGCCACATGTGAGTAGTTTGTAATATTTTGGTTATATAGTTACTGTGTTTATTACCTTTATTTTGTTTGTCTGCATTCTTAGCGTGCAAACTACATTTCGTTGCTTACGTTAACTAATTTATTTTTAAAAATTACTATTTTAATTCTGCTTATAATGCAAAATATTCCTGCTCCTGTAATGGAATACATGTACTTTGTATGTTGATTGCATAACTCTCATACATCCTCCCCAAGCCTCAAGAAGACCAATTTCAATTTAACATCTGAAATGTCTGGCAGCAACGTGCATTCTAGATAAAGTTATAAGTTTAAATAACGTTTAAATCATTATGGAGAACAGAGTTAAGCCTTTATTGTTCTCTTAGTTTGCCAAATAAAGTTATCCTGCAGTTAGTCTACTGCTTTTTTATATAAATTAGTTAACGTAAGCAACGAAATGTAGTTTGCACGCTAAGAATGCAGACACACAAAATAAAGGTAATAAACACAGTAACTAACCAAAATATTACAAACTACTTACATGTGGCTGTGGTAGGACATTTAGGGGTTGCTGTTCTGATGACATTGTCTGCAGCTGTGCTTTGAAAAGGATAAGTCAAGATAACTTTAGTCACAATATAGCGGAGTGGCCATTGGGAGAGTCCATTGGGAGAGTCGGCACATTTCCCGGTGGGACGGTATGTTTTGAGGCTGCAAGGGCCAGTCTTATAATATACATTGCGAGTTATAGCAACCCCGTCTAGCGGCCTGATTTGCTGCCGCTAAACTGTGCAGCCTCTATGCTCAACACAGTATATAAAAGTGCTCAACCATGTCTAGGATTTAAAAAAATATAAGGGGTTTAGAGCGGCTCATCCCCAAATGGCATAGCCTGTCGGCCTTTGATGTAAAAAGCCGCGCCACCGAATGCCTGTTTATTGCCGTACATATGCGGTCGGATTGATAAATCAAGCGGATAGACTATTTGATAGTGTGGGGAATGTTTAAAATCTATAGCCTGGTGGTCAGTACTTGAATGGATCAAATCAGCACATTTGCAAAGGTTTATCTCCATATGGCTATAAAAATTAGATAACTTTGCAGTATCACATTATATATTTCTTACTATGTGATTTCCATATTATAGACGAGTATTCAACTGCAATATGGCAATAAATAACCTCACAACATTATTATTTCTTAAAACTTTGACAAAAATTATTTTCAAAGGAACTGTATTCTTACAGTTATTCAAAGATGCACACATTATTCAGCATATGATTTGAATATTAGACGAGAGTATATAACGGCAATGAATGTCCACATATAACTTATCATAACAGCATAATGAAATGAATAAAAAGAAAAGGAAGCAGGATTGGCATGTAAATTTTATTATTATTATTACTGGAAAAACAGCAATATTACTGAAATAATCTCTTGAGGTAAATGTGCCAAGCACGTTAAAATAAATAAGCAATAACAGTGGAAAAACATTATTATCTCTCAAAACAAAAAAAATGACAAAAATTATATTTAAAGGAAAAATTCTTACAGTTTTTCGAAGATGTAAAGAAAGTATTCCATATTACTCCCATTTATAAGCACCTTCATCTCTGGTCTCGCTCTGTTATGTAATAGCTGATTGAGGTGCATCTCCATCTTTCAAACAGGTATCATTTTGTATAGTTACTCATTTAGGAAAATTAGCCATGATTTAATGATTTTATTATTATTATGAAAATGTTTATTTTATTTTTTTGGCAGATTTATTACGATTTGTATTAGTTTTACTACCAATACAATACCTTTTTTTTTTTTACCACGGAGGGCTGGTGGTATACGAAATTTCCCGGTAGATTTTTTGGTCCCACTCCGCCCCTGCACACAACATCATTATAATACACATAACTATCAAGACACGTTTAAGTTAATAATAATAAAGAAATTACCAAAATGTGTTTCAATCCAGTAATCTCGCTGCAGTCAGCCATCTTTTTTAGATTTGTTTCAGTAAGCTGTAGATAGTTCTACCAGATGGGCTTTGGTTCTACTAGCGACTTGGCTGGAGACCAACAGCCAATCAAAATCGACCTTTAATTTTCTGATTGGTTGATTTTGTGGCACACTTGTTACGCTGTTGTAAGTTGAGCGAGCGTGTGCCTCGAGTTGAGCGCGCACAGAAAGAGGTTAAGAGAGAGAGAGAGAGAGAGAGAGCGCGAGAGCGAGCACCTGAGTAAACTGCGTGAGACGGGTTATTACTGCACGTAAATATATGGATAATAGCAAACAAGCAAATACATTTATTGAGCACGGAATCGTTTTTTATTTGCTCAAACAATTTTTTTTTGCGATTTGTTAATTTCTGTTCAAAATATAATGTAATGTGCTTGCGAAATATAGTTCTCTGTGCTCAAAACGTACAATTGCTCGCTCAGGATTGAGGCACAAATATTACGCCATATTAAAGGTGCTATATAATTTTAATACCATTCATGAAATGTTACTTGCTGATTAGTCTCAGACTTTCAGCCTCAGACGTCACGCCCACTGCATACTGAACACTTGTCTGGAAAAATTTCAGCAGGTTTGAAATCATCATCTGATGGTTGAATTACACAAGATTGTGGGATATGTGTGTTGCGATCTTTAACGGTCTGCTCGGATACAACACAAAGCCATCTGATTGAAGAAGAACTGCAGTTTTAAAAGTATGCAAGATATTTTTATATTGTTGGTTTAAACTTCGTGAATGATGGTTGCCCATCTGTCTGTTATTTTTGGGTGACATCTCCACACCCCTAAACATGATGCGACACAAACCGAAACCTGATTAGTTGCTTTACGTGTCAGTCATATGGCCTCTTGGGCAGTCCTTGGCCATTCAAAGCAACCATGGTTCCCAGACCTTCAATATGAAGGTACTTTTTAAAGTATTATCATCATTTAAATGGGTGTCTTGAGAAATCCTCTGTAAACTTTAGAGCAAAGAAGTTAGAAAGTTGTCATCTGTAGTTAAGCTAATAAATGGAGTTGGAAGATAGAAAAGGGATTTTGTACAAAGATTAAAGGGACACTCCACTTTTTTTTTGAAAATATGCTCATTTTCCAGCTTTCCCAGAGTTAAACATTTGATTTTTATCGTTTTGGAATCCATTCAGCTGATTTCCGGGTCTGGCGCTAGCACTTTTAGCATAGCTTAGCATAATCCATTGAATCTGATTAAACCATTAGCATCACACTAAAAAATAATATTTTTCTTATTTAAAGGGACAATAAGTAGGATTTACCCCCATCTAGTGGTGAAATTGTATTTTGCATTCAAACGAATAGTCCTCTCTAGCGCCTCGCTTTTCCAAATGCTTGTTGCAAGTACGGTAGCTGTTATGTAATCGCTGATCTCCTTGTCCGTTGCAGCTGGTTCACGTGTTCTGAATGAAAACGCGTTGTGGAAACGCGTTGGTAGGTTAGTGCTTTTTGTCCCTCTCTGCTATTGTAGTTTATCAGTATGGCAGAACGACATGGAACCCTCCTGGGACTTACCTGTTCAATGTAAGTAAAGAGAAGAAATTCTAAGCTTACAAGAAAAGTCAGATCACTGGCAGAGGTCATTTGACACCAACGAGGACATATTTATGAATAAAGACATTGATTTTGATTAATAAAACACTTAAAATCCTACTTATTGCCCCTTTAAAACTCTTCTGTAGTTACATCGTGTACTAAGACCGACAGAAAATTTAAAGTTGTGATTTTCTAGGCTGATATGGAACTATACTCTCATTCTGGCATAATAATCAAGGACTTTGCTGCCATACCATGGCTGTAGGAGGCGCAATGATATTACGCAGTAGCCGAAAATATTAGTATATATTTAAGCAATATCGCTCGAGTAGGAGTGTGATATAGCTCTATATCATCACGGCTGTGATTAGGCCAGAGGCACGAGGCCGTAGGCCGAGTGCCGGAGGCAATCACAGCCGTGATGATATAGAGCTATATCACACGACTCCGAGAGCGATATTGCTTTTATACAACAGTTCGACGGCACACGTTTGAAAAACGAAAACTAGAAAACAACAACGGAGTTATTTTAAAAGCCTCTTTGTTTGAGAACTACTTCTTCCGCCACGAATTTGAGGGCGGCCAGGATGACAGGTAAAACTTTCGGCTGCTTTGAAGCTCATAACAACTCAATGGACGGAAAAGCCGTTACTTTATATTACCGTTTCTTGGTCACAAAGTGTAGTTTTAAGATTAGTTCAGTCGAGAATGTATATGTATTATATTTAAATCTGCAGTCGATTAGTAAAGATAGCGCCTGTTTGAACTGCTTAGTGAGATTCGGTACGAATGAGAACCAAAGCATGAGCGGACATCAGTGTTCACTCGCCCCGCTGACCACCGCCCTCTCTGGGCTACATTTCTGAAAGAAATACCCTGGCTCTCATGTTGGCCTTGTTTGTTTATGATCGTCAAAATGAGATCAAATCAGCAGTATTTGGTGTCATGATCAAACTATTACTTGTTTTTTAATTCATATTTAGTGTCTTTTGTGTTGTTATTGTTTTGGCGCGAGGTAAAAGTTAATAAAACTACATGTATAACGTTACTATTGCTTTCTCATTTATTCTTAACGCGATACGAGCACTCGATTATTATTATTAAACTTTGTTCTTGTCAGTACTATATAAAACGGTTTTTTATAAGTGTCAGAGAGATGTTTCTGCATGCTGCTTATAAATATATCAGTGGCGATATCTCATAACATGTTTTAATAGTCACGTCACGATAAAGTAAATGATCAATGTCCACATTTAAAAGCTGCGGTGCTTACCTGCAGTTCCACGGTGTTTTCGCGTTCTGATAAGAGATATTGCTCCAGAAAAAAAACGAGTGTTTATATTCCTCTTTCCCAGTGTTAATCGTCCACACGATGTGACAAGACATTTCTCCCATTAACTTTAACGTAACATCCAAGATCTTTGACGGAATAATACTTCTGATTGAGGATTCACAGACTGATTTATGAGCTAGTAAACTAATGAGACACACGGAGAGTGATTCACACAGCGCGTCTGTGTTTTTCCATTCAGAGATGAGCCTGCTTAGGACCTCCATTCACTAGGTGGCGGAATGATACGAAAGGTGAAGCGGTTACAGTGCCGATATCAGCACAATATCGCATGGCTCTTAGCCAATCAGATTCGAGAACCAGAAAGAACTGTTGTATAAATATATATATATATATATATATATATATATATATATATATATATATATATATATATATATATATATATATATATATATATATATATATATATATATATATATATATATATATATATATATATATATATATAATGAGTACCTTTCAGTAGCAGGGGACTATTTTCGGGCACTGCGTAATATCATTGGGCCCCTGCAGCCATGTTACGGCAGCCAAGTCCTTAATTATTACGCCAGAATGATTACGCCTAACCATGTCTGCCTAGAAAATCACAAATTTTAATTTTCCGTCGGTATTAGTACACGACGTAACTACAGATGTGTCACATTTTAAATAGGAAAATATCAAAACTCGCAATGCTGATTGTCTAATCAGATTTAATGGATTTTGCTAAGCTATGCTGAAAGTGCTACCACCAGACCTGAAGATCAGCTGAATGGATTAAAAAATGGTAAGAATAAACTGATTTAATTCTAGGGGAGCTGGAAAATGAACATATTTTCAAAAAAAGTGGAGTATCCCTTTAACATTTTCAGCTACAGAAACAGAATTAGGCTTTTATTGTGCCATTAGAACTGTTAGCAGTACAACCCTAGCCTAAAAATCCTTATGGGTTGCTCCTGGTCACAGGTGGTGACAAACCACAAACTGGTGACAGGGTGTTGGGCAGTCTTCTGTTCTGGATCTTGGTTTGAGAAGATGGTGAAGAGTTCAAAGTGTTTGCCCTGGCCTCCAAATTCCCCAGATCCCAATCCAAAGGTTAGATAAATTTTGGCTCCACCATGCAACCTACAGGAAAGACCTACTTGCAGCCTATATGAAAGATCTGCTGCGCCTTGGTGCCAGATATCATACACACATCGTTGTAGAGTCCATGCCAGTGCATTGCCACTGTTTAAGCAGCATGCAGAGGACCAACAGCATATTTGTTGATGTTAGAGGAGAAGGCCGACTGGTTTGAGATGATAGAAAGATAACAGTAACACAAATAACCACTCAAAGTTATGCAGAATGCCATCTCTGAATGCACAACATGTTGATCCTTGAAGCAGATTGGGCTTCAGCAGCAGAAGACCACACTGGGTGCCACTCATGCCAGCTAAGAATAGAAAAATAAGGCTCACCAAAATAGGACAATATGAGATTGGGAAAATGTTGCCTGGTCTGATGAGCTGCGACATTCAGATGGTAGACAAAGAATTGACATGAAAGCATTGTATCAATAGTTTAGGCTGCTACTGGTGGTGTAATAGTGTTGGGGATATTTTCTTGTCACACTTTGAGCACCAATTGAGCATTGTTTAAATGCCACGGCCTACCTGAGTATTGTTGCTGACCATGTCCATTAGTGTTGGGCGATATGCCCTATTTTCAGATCGTCCTATCGTCAGTCTGTGAGATCGGCGATACACGATATTATCGGGGGGCGGGGCAGTAGTTTACTCATTTTTTTATATGTTAATTTTTTACTCATTATAACAAGTCACTAGATGGGTGGACAAAAAAAACAAGAGCAACACCGTCATGACAGCAACTTTCTTATACCTGATGCCATTAATGCGAGCGCGTCATTAAAACCCTATCATGATTACTGTAAAAACATGCATCTGCGCACGCACACACCCGTGCGCGCACATACAAACAATTCAATGCATTGTGCTGTTGCAGAAGACTACACGTGTCAAGCAGTGGTGCTCTCATGAGGTGCCTTTTTAAACGCATCGGTCCAGCGGAACGCGATCATATTTTAAACACAATCATATATTAAACACGAGGGACGTGTTGCTACAACTCCTTGAAATGCATATCATAAACAGGATTAATACCTAAGTTAGTGATCTGACTTCGGACAGTGCACAGCTTTCTGCACGTACGCGAGAGTGAGAGAGAGGCGATATGCAGCGGGTCATATTTTAAACAAAAAGTAAGTTTGCCTCAGCTCGCATGAAACGCATTAAACTGAACAAATACATAAGGATTACTGCTTTAGTTTATGTTCAGACTTCGGACAGACGCGAGAGCGCGTGCATGAGACGGAGAGAAGCGCAGCTGCTCATGACGCGGCGCGCTGGATTTTAGTGGTAGAAGGAGACCAAGACGCGCGCATTAAGTGCAGGTACGTGCAATAAGGAATTCTCTCTTTACAAGCTCTCCACGTAAAGTGAAGCCCACAAACCCTCATGTGAGGAAAAGCATGCATTGTGGGTGTTAATATAAAACTATGATGATAATAATAATAATAATACCCATTCGCCAACTACTGTCATGACAATCGCCATGAAAGCCTGCCATTGGCGATATGTCTGAAGATCGTCGATACACGATACTATCGTCTATCGGCACAACCCTAATGTCCATCCCTTTATGACCAGAGTATACCCATCATCTGATGGTTACTTCCAGCAGGATAATGTACAGTGTCACAAAGCTCAAATCATATCAAACTGGTTTCTTGAACATGACAATGAGTTCACTGTGCACCAATAGCCTCCACACTCACACTGTAAAAAGTGCTACACCTACAAAGTAGGATTTATATACTTTAAATAGTTGTAATCTACCTTATTTTATTGGTTTTATATTAAAAAGTATCAAAATACTTGCTCTTGACTTAAAATATAGAAGTGTTTATATAACTATATATTTTGAATAAAACCAATGCAATTTATTTAGGTTGTTATTTGAATGTGGTTGTCGTGTCCAATAAATGTTATAAAAGTGATTTTACATAGACAATTTTTTTGAGCAGCAGTCAATGTGGCAGCTGCTTTCATCAAACACAATTATTTTGCATTTTGTATAAGTTGCTGGCATCCCTTTTCATTGGCTCGGACTTTCACGGGCAGATGCAATATCTTCCTCGACCTCGATCGGCTCTTCAACAGTTTGTTCGCGGCAGCAGATCTGAACTTGACTGTTTAACACGGTGAGTTGAGCAAATTTAGCCTAATAACTGATGTAAAGTCACTCGAAATCGCTTAACTTACTCCACTAGGGAGCTGAGATTGTGTTAGGTTTGCAAATTGTAATAGCTAACGTTAGCTATCCTGCACACATGGCAAGCTAATGGCTTCACAGTGCTAGGCAGTGTGGTCGATCGATCGGTGGATACGTTAGCGGTTGAGACCGTGTTGTTAATATGAAATTAATTAAGTGCTTTAGTCTTGCCTATGTGTTTTATTGGATGTTTTTAGCAGCACCTGCTAACATCATCGCCACTATAACAACATTTAGGATGGATGCAGACGTATTAATTAGTTGCACAAATTTGCTCAGTTAACTTGTATATTTTTATTTCACAAATTCATAATTTGCAGTCACGCGAATACCATGGATAAGTTACCTGGTAATATTAGTGTGTCTTTGACATGACTCGACCTGGAATCAGAGATTATATACTTTTGCATTACTAAAGCAGATGCACAGATTAGACTGTAGAGATGTAACGTAACGTTATGCTTAGTAGTCTGTCTGATTTTAGAGATTTGATCCACGGTTTTTTAATGCTGCATAGACAATTAATTATATAGTTTTGGTTGAGAAAAAAACTATTTCTAACCCATTACTTAAATAAGTTACATTTACCACTGATTTTAAAACTTATTCTAACATGCTTCTTTAGATACCCAAGAGCTACCTGGGGTCTACAAACTTCACATCCAGGTAAGGAAAACTTCAGAATTTATACAATTACAGCTAGCCTATATATATATTCACAGGTAAGTAACACATAGGTAAAATTGCAAACAATAGTGTGGGCATACAATTAAATTTCTTTGTTTTTATGTACCAACCACCAATAGAAGGCAGATACGATCATCACAGAGTGTGCACTGCTCCTAAATGGTCTCTTTACACACAAAAGGTCTGCTAAAAATGTTTAAGAAAGCATTTGAGGTGAGAAATAGATTAGTACAATGTACTAGTATAAGCTTGATTCATATTGATGAACACAGCATACTTCGACAGTTAAATCTCAGTTTTGTGACATGTCCCCCTCGACTTTTTTTAAATAAACAACATGCACTTATGTTTTTATTTTCTGAGATGCTGGTGATAGTGTGACATCTTGTAGTACAGTGTGGTATGTATAGTAGGACTTTTCATAGCAATTGAATGGTTGAAAAAATACTGGGGTTCTGTGGTTTGTGCTACTGCCATTTGGCTGTGAAATTTGATCAGATTATAGTTTTTGACAGGATTTATCTGCCTCTGTGGAGAAAAGGAGAGAAGTGGTCCTGAGATGCCTGATTGAGTACATGGGGGAGAGACAGGAAGACCTCGTCAGTGTCTACCATGTATGTATTGGGCTTAAAGATACTTGTCTTTTTTATGTCTGTCCCACTGAGCACAGTTTCTTTGTCACAAATGTTGTATGTTGAAGAGATGTCCACTGAGGAGCCGGAATGAAAGATATGATGTCTTTTTTATGTGTTCTGTAAGTCATTATAGACGTTCATGGGAGCTCCATAAAATGTTAAAAACTAGTTCAGATGTGGACATCATTTAATGTCTCATTTAGACAGTTTATACTGTTTCTGGACAAAATAAACACTTTCAGGATGTCTTAAATTAAAACTCAGGTTTATTTCAACGTAATTTCCATTTGTAATCGCAAAGTAGCTCCCAGACACTGTGTCTGTCCATCTTAGCATCTGTGTAAATCACACATCTTTAGATCGTGAAAGATATCGGATTTGAACCAGGGACCTTCAGCTGCCTGCCATAAGCTGGAGACGAAGATACAGCTACTTTGACTATTTCTGTCAGACATCTACAGAAGTTCTAATTGAGAATTAATTTAGGTTTAGATCTTGATATCTATGTTTCATTTGAAGTCACCGTTGTAGTGGTCAGTGTTTGCTTTAGTTGACCTCTTGATCTTTGTACGTCTTGTATTATTTTTTCTTTTGCTTCTGTGTGTTTTTAAAACACAATTAGTATGGCAAACAATGCCCAGGTAAAGTGAGAACAGGTGTTTTCAGGTCCTTGTTGATGAAATCAGCCCAAAACAAGCATCTAATGTTGTGTTTTTAATTTTACTGTTAATAGTTTGCATTTATAGCCACCAGCCTTGTGAAATTGTAGTATCGACACCAGTAACATAATTATGATCATGTATTCTGAAGGTGTATATAAAGCATGTGCACACGATGTTTTGAGCGAGTGTATCATGTAGTCACACACAGACATAAAGATTTTGCATCTGAATCACAACAATGGTGACAAATAAAAATCAAAAAAGCTTGGTAATCACAAATGAGTTTTATATTATAAGTTACCCATCATGCATTGGATCATGAAGCTTTAATTTATTTTTTCTTTATCGTCACCATGGTTATGATTCATATGCAAAGTCTTAATGTCTGTGTGTGACTTCATAATTCACTCGCGCAAAACATTGTGTGCACATGCTTTTTATTCACCATCAGGATATGTGATCATTTTTATGTTATTGATGCCGATTCTACAGTTTCAAAAGGCTGGTGGCTTTAAATGTCAACTATAAACATTACATTTAAAAACGTAACATTAGACTTGTTTGTGATTTTGTTATCAACAAAAACCTGAAAACCTGATCTCACTTGATCTTAGGATTCTTTGCCATAGCAACTGTTTGTCAACCACACAATTACAGCAGTCAAAGAAAAGTTAATACAAGACAACCAAGGACCAATAGCCCAACTAGAGCAAACACTAACTACTATAATGGTGACTTCAAAAGAAACACATATCAACATCTAAACCTTTATTAATTCTCAATAAGATCTTCTGTAGACATCAGAAAGAAAGTCAAATTATTTGAATTGTATGTCTTCTAAGGGCAGGCAGCTTAACAATCCAAATATGTGTGAAATACAGATGTTATGCTGTCTAAAGGTGTGAGTGAAGTTTTTTTTCATGATTTTTGGACAAACGAAATGGAAACTACATTGGAATAAATATGAGTTTTAATTTACTGCATCCTGAGTGTTTATTTGGTCCAGAAAAATAATACATTGTCTAAATGAGTCTTTAAATGATGTTGAAAATATGTTCACATTGTCCACATCTGAACTAGTTTTTAAACTTATATGGAGGTTCCATAAACATTCATTACAGAACACGTCAAAATAAGACATTATAAAAATGTTCATTCTGGCTCCGCAGTGGACAAGTTTGTGACAAAGACGTTGAAGTTAGTGGTTGTGTTAATATTTTTATCATATGGAGTAATTACGTTTGCTCTTGAAAGATATTTAAACTTTGTAGCTTAAACCCTAATGTGATGGTCAATCAGGGACAGGCAAGGACAATTGCATTGTTTTATTGTAATCCATCCTTTAAACCAGAATAATACAACACTCAGGCTACAGTAGATCATGATAGTTTAGTACCCACACTCTATGGCATTGTCATGGTAGACTTTGCCCTGGTCACATACTCTAGTCACAGTAGCCATCTAGTATCCTACACATTTAGTAACAAAAGTAAAATTTTGACTATGTCTTATGTCTTCTACCTGTCTGCTACATTCATCTCATTACCTGTTTGTCTGACCAAACTCTTGATTCTTTTTTGTCTCCACCAATAGAATCGTGCTGAAACAGAGGTGCACGCTGAGCTTTGCAGTTCCCCAATGATCATTTACATGTGCCATCATCCCGACACAACTGGTATTATCATCGAAGGACAGCCCGTGGTCAGAGGTTTGCCAAACCTGTCAAAAGCATGCTGCCTCCTGTTTGGACTTGCCTATGCTGTCGACCTCAAGTATCCATCAAAACTGGTGTATGGTTTTGAGATATATCAGAGGCTTTTTGTTGGATTGGACCCCATGCGTCCTAAGCCATCATCCAAGTACGGAAATCTCCTCAACAAGTTGTCTTAGATGATTTCTCAATGGAATCTGGCTGACTTTTTTTCGCTGACTTTTTGGGACTTGGGCTTGTTCACCGTGTCCCCCAGAGTTGGATGGGTCCATTCATGCCCTTCTCATCTCCATGCGTGCCGTGGCTCTGTCTGGCGCACTCACCGCTGGCCTGGCTTGGCACAGGGATCGGAGGTGGACCGCTCCAGCTGGCATACTGATCTTGCCAACACATACCAACATTGGCGTTATTTTGTCACTTATTGAGATCAGTATGCTAGCTGGAGCGGTTTGCCTCCGATCTTTGTGCTGGGCTGGGCTGGCGGTGGATGTGTCGGACGGCGTTGCGGCGCGCATGGAGATGGGAGGGGTGTGAATGGACTTGTCTGGCTCTGGGGGATGCGGTGAATGAGCTAAAGTCCCAAAAAGTTGCCGTGTTCCTTTAAGACTCCTTGAAGAAGTTGCTGAAGGTAATATGTGTTCATTGTTCATTGTCTTAATTAATGTGGACTTTGGACTGTGTTCTGTGCCAATCATTACCTCACGAGGTATAAGTGTCTTTAAATAAATGTTATTGTCTTCAATCCATCTTCTCATCTTTTTTCTTCTTCAATTGAATATGTAATTGTTATTGACAAATTCTGTTTATGTAAAGTTAATCACTGTAGTTTTTAGAATGTAACATTTAGATTGCTGAGGTAATAGCTAGGACACAATTAAAATGTTTATTCACATATGAATAGGTTTATTTTACTAAAAAAAAAAAGTTCATAAAACCTAATTAAAATGAGTACAGGTTAATTGTAGCAACCCATAAATGCATTACCTGTACCAAAAAAAGTAGGTTTATCTAACAGAGTAATACTTGTACAATTAGTTGACTCAAATCAATTTTAATGCATTCATATTAAGTAATGTTAGTGTGTTCAAAATACATATAAAAGGTTGGAAGTTGACTCAACCTAAATCTTCCCATGCAGCCACTTGCCTCACTTTTAATAAGTTGGATCTAGGTATTACTTTTTACAGTGCACCAGATCTCAATCCAATGCGGGAATGGGACAGTCGGTGTGGGGAGAAGTCGGTTTTAACTTCTGAATTATTTATAAGATGTAAACAAATTGGTGACTTTTACCACATTAATACTTTTGTAAACAAATTCCGATTCTCTTGTTTCCATTACATCACTGAGATGTTTTCTTAGTGCATTTTCACATCCTGTTGGGATAACATAGATCATCAGATTATAAACAAACATGTAGTCTGTCTGAATGCAAACACTATTTAAAGCAAAATGTTGTACTCATAATATAAGTATTTTTACTTAACAGGTCTCAGATTGTTTATTTTTACGGGTCTCAGATTGTTTCCCTAGAAAAAGTCATAGCTCCATAAAGATTTTTAATGTGAAGCAAATGATCTATTGAAAATGCAACTTAAATTTGGAAAACTTATTTGTTAACTCAAAGGTACACACAGTATGTACCTAAATTATACATAATGGATGTATTAAAGGTGCAGTGTGTAATTTTTAGAAGGATCTCTTGACAGAAATGCTAAATAATATACAAAAGTACATTATCAGGGGTGTATAAAGACCTTTCATAATGAACCCTTATGTGTTTATTACCTTAGAACGAGGCCTATTTTATCTACATACACTGAGGGTCCCCTTACATGGAGGTCGCCATTTTGTGCTGCCATTTTTTTTACAGAAGCCCTTAATGGACAATTTTTTTACTAAGTTGTCTCCGACGATGACCTGTTTGTCCGGTGGCGGCTACCGTAGCTTCTCTATGTGTTTCAAAAGTGAGGGGTGAGCCGTGGACTAAAGGGCGATTTATAGTCGTGCGTAGGTTCTACGCCGTAGCTACGGCGTAGGCTATCCGTAGCCTGTGCGTAGCCTGATGCGCACCTCACAAAAATTTTAACAGCGCGTCAGATCTACGCGGACCGCAAGCGCTGTGATTGGTCCACCAGAACCCCTCCCGTCAGGTAAAAAAGACTGCGTCATAGGTATTTCCGTTTGTGACGGTGAAAACAAAGATGAGCCAAGTTGAGGAGTGATTTAACTCAAACTGCATCAAAAGTCGCTGTTTATTTACTTCCATCATTGCTGGTCTTCTCAAATTATAAACAACAAGTTGCTGTTTCTTCTTCGTTTGTGGGTTAACTTGCTAAGCTTCTTCTTCTTTCATGTTTGTGCTGCTACTGTGGTTACACGCATGGATACTGCCTACCAGCGGTCGTGCGTGTGTTTGCAAGTCGACGCGGACGACGACGCAAAAGTATAAATGAAAACAGACGCGGAACCTACGCCGTCGCTGCTACGCCGTAGGACCTACGCACGACTATAACGAGCCCTTAAGCCGTTGGTTACAATTCGCAACCTCACCACTAGATGCTGCTAAAATTTACACACTGCACCTTTAACTTTCACAACGCTTCTGCTACAGTACACAAAGTTGAACTAGATCAAGACTTGAAACTAAGACATGCACTAAGGTTATTTTTTATATATCTCAAGGCTTTACATTGTTTCTTCATTCGTTAGATTGCCTATGACTTCTTCAGTTATGCTATTAGTGAATCAATGGGCTCGGAGCTCCCAGTACAATCACAGTGTCAGTAATGAGCTATTACCTGAGCATGTGTCTGGACAATCCAGTAAGGAACTTATTAGGCCTTTTTTTATAGTCAAACCATTTCTTCTTTAGAGAGAAGGTGCCAAAGAAAATGAAGTAATTGCCCCCTTCCCAAAAGAAAATAAATAGCACGCCTCTTACAGGTGTCAAAAGCTCACCGCATAATCGACCTGGAATTCACAGCTAAGACCAGATCATTATTTCATACAAGAGAATAGATTGTCATTATAAGAGGCCTTTGTTAAATTGTAATAACAGCTTTTCTCTGTAAGATAAGAGGTGTCAAGCGGGGCATCAGGAAATTTAGGCTTTAAAAATAATAACAATAAATTACAAACCGCTAAACTGCAGCTAAGGAAATGATGCTGTAAGTGATGAAGATTTCTGATAGCTTTTTACTAGGTTGTTCAAAACGAGTTCACCCTTAAATTATTTACCCGTCGTTTCAAACCTATTTATTTGTGCATTCCCGCAACCATTCCCTAGATCTGGGAATGTTTAGACTTCACAAGCAAGTGCTGCTGTGGCATTGGAGTGTATGAAGACGCTAAAAGGAGATTGTGGTCAAAACAAAAGCATGAAACTGCAAACAATTTTAAGATCCCTGGCCCTAACAGAAAAAACACAATGCCAATGTTGTTTTAGCTGACCTGGACTCCCTGCTGCTGCCTAACAATGTTGTTAAAGCGTACCTGTATGTGTAGTTAAGGGTGTCAATTGATTTGACCAAAACTTGAAAAGCTCCTTACTGTTCATGAAATTGGGCATTGCTTGTGTTTATTTTACTTGTGTCTAATAGAGCATTTTTAACACTTTGCCGTCTTAAAATATGGCTTTGAATGCTTTGAAGACTCACACGTTTGTAGTTTGTACAATTCAGTATACGGTATGTGAATGTTTTATCAATGACGTTAATTACTAAACAGAATGAAACGCATTAACTTCTTAAGAGGCAATTCTTCGCTTGCCGTTCTACAGATCTGTGTACTAGTATTATTTAATGTCATGAAGAGAATGAAATGCATTTGTCAACAACAATATCCCATAGACTGTAAAAAAAATGGACGACAGCCGTTCGCTCTCTTCCATTGGTGAAAAGTGAACCCGTCAGTGTCCTGATATGTCGCTGATATCTAGGGTCTTGAGTCTGCTCAGTAGCGTTTTCATGGCTTGTGCGGCACGCTTGCAATATCCTCACTGTGTTTTCGTCTTTTAATTACTGTCATCCCTAAGCAACATTAAACTTAGTTTTACACCACACATAAGCTGTGTCCCAATTCAAGGGCTGCAACCTTATAAGCATGAGACCTTAAAAGTAGGGATGCACCGAATCCAGATTTTTTGGGTTCGGCCGAATACCGAATCCACTGTTTAAGATTCGGCCGAAACCGAATACCGAATCCTATCGCATCCTTATTCCATTAACACATTAAAACACATTAATGAAGTAAACAACATCCACAGCAGTGTATTTTTCATTTTGTTTGATTTTAACTGTAAAAAAAGAATAGGCGACATTATGCCAGGATGACCAGTGGGAAAACTATTTTGACAATTATCATAAGCCTATGCATAATGAAAGCGATGCGGTGTGATGCGCTAGTTTTTTCCATGTGCGTCCACGAAATGTGAACCACCCCTAAGGCTCACCGAAAAAAATTATTATCTCCACGTCAGCACCCGATGTGTGTAATCAACGGCCACGTGACGTCAACCAGCGTAGCGCAAGTCTAGGGTTCGGTTCGGTGGAAAAAAAATCGAAGATTCGCCAGAACCCCGTCAAAAAGCCCAGTATTCGGCCGAATCCGAGTCCTGGATTCGGTGCATCCCTACTTAAAAGGTGAGCACTCGGTCTTTCAAGGTGGAAGCCTCTGAAGTTTGTGAAGAGAACTGAAATGAGACGGTCTAACCTTTGGAGGACCCATTATTAGCGTCACCTGCTGCACGCGCCCATCGCGCCTGTCAGCAGGACACAGCGGAGACGTTTCTGATTATTAAAATAAATATGAAATCAGAAAAATATTAATATATTTTAGAATATATAACACATTGATTAAACTATTCAATAGTATATCAAATTCATCAACCTTAGCAATATACGCAACATAAAAAGAATGATATTAACACAAAACATAACTTATAATACTAAAACAGTGACAAGAATTTTTTTTCTGATATTTATTTAATAAAGGTTTTAATTGTTTATTTTAGAATATCCAGCCATTATATGCAGCCGTTGCAGACGCGCAATGACTCTTGGGATATCCTCGGCGGTTAATGATCCATTCCTTCTATCCTTAACAGCGCGGAGAAATGAGGACGCATTTTGAGGCTTCATTCTAAACATCATTTGAATTGGGACGGCCTTACTGGCTTACCTGACTCTTATTACTTATTACTCATCTGACTCCAAAGATAAAGTTAATATAAATCAGATTAATAATTACTTTTAACAGTTGCAGAATGTAGTTGGATGTTTGGTTAATCTGTTTAAGCTTTACTTGCTATTGCATCTGTTCATTCGGCTATATATCACTTTGGACTCATGGACCGGACGTTTATTAAGTAAGGAATAATTGACGACGGGCCATTGAATTATAAGAAAATAATGCACACCAAGGTGGTAATGCGGCATGACGCGAACACCGCAGGTGTGCATTATTTTCAAATAATTCAAAGGACCGGAGTCAATTATTCCGCTTATACCACGGTTACCACAAACATTGCTCTGGTGCCTATTTTTAAGACATTTGAAAAATTAGGTGTGCGGTTTACAGAAAAATAATCAACACCCATAGAACATTTCTCAGCCAATCAGAATGCAGCATTCAACAGACCCGTGGTATAATATTTAATAATCATGCAGGCCCACGATCACAATCGAACCAGGCTTGGTCACTGCTAGAGGTTGGACCAAGCTCAGATGGCTGCCTTATGCGTGCTCATCTCTGAACATACTTTATTTAGTCCCCATAGAGGTGCAACTTAATTATTACAATAGTTATTTCTAACCAGAGGTTCTCGACCACTATCATAAAACAAAAACTGACTGTCTTCTCCAATGATAACTTTGTATAATCGTGTCATAATTTAATATGCAACTTAGATTAATATTGCAATAACCAGAGGTTGAGGCTCATCTGATTTAGAGTGGTCAGACAACATTTATGTTACTCTAAACAGGAAATACACTGTTAGCCTCCACGCATCTAATTTAAATTAAACTAACGCCAAGTGCTAGTCAGATCTCCAAAATCCTCCACTGATATACCACTATGCCATCTAGATTGGGATTTTAGTTCGGTACTAGCCTGATTTCAGTCATTGCGGTAACAAGTAGGGTTGTGCCGATGGACGATATCATCGTCCATCGTGATGGCTGACCTACATTACGATGTAGAGACACCATCGTGATGCCACGCCCCCGCCCCACTGCGAGTTGACAAACACACACACTCTCTTCTGAAGATTATACCTAAAATCTTTGCAGGAATTAAACTGTAATTTAAATTGAGAATATAACTAATGCATAAACTATTTTAAATGCTGTAGTCTATGACAGAGACGTGATGTGTGTTAATCTGTGAAAATACCCCGTCAGGCATTTGATCTTGACATTGTTAGAATCTTGTATTTTTTACATGTTTAACACTGTACATTTAATTTAAAATATTTAATTTTATACAAGAAAACAGCCCATATTACTAAATTATTAGAAGCATATTGTAGTGTTTTGGGAGATCGTGCTCATTGTTAAAGCTGTGGCACTGAAGCGGCAGTTTAAGAAATAGCCTAAACCCAGAATTCAGCGAACTTCAAATAACTTTTGTCTGCTTAATGAATACCTTTAAAGACAATTTTTCTTGGCCATAATTAGGGATGTTTGCAGTGACAGAATTTTCTAATATCAGCACGTAGATGGGCTTATAAATGTGCATGCAGACTTGCGCATTTTACTTTCACTTTTGAATTAGAGGCATCCGTTTAAATGCAGCGCTTGCGTACACTGTGCGTTAAATCGCGTATGAATCCTCTTGCAATGCGAGTGAAACAGCTGGTTTAATTAAGTGCTTAGGTCAGTGTCCAGTGCACATAGGTTCTGACAGTAATAAATAAAATCTGACCTGCTGCTCGTGATTTAACGCAAGTTTAGCTCCGTTGAATTCACACATTCAGTTTTTAGTTTCTGCTCTCTCTAACGAAACTAAATGATTTAATTACAAGAAAAAATCTAAACAACGATGGAAGACAGTGCCGCGGTGGGCAAGTGATTTAACCGGTGAGAGGCTGAAGCACCTGTGCTGAAGACCCGCTCTGACGGAGTACTGGTGGTACATGCACAGTTCACGTGCAACCTATTGGAAAGCTAGGACGAGTCATTAGTTGGGTTAGTAAAATAACGAAATTATAGCTTTAAAATAGAAGAAAAAAGACATATTTTAAAAAAGTGCTTAAAAGTGCACAACTCTTCCTATGTGAAATAAAGTAAAATAACAAATAATAACGAAAAATTTAAATAAACCCCTCCCCCGGCGATGTCATCGTCCATCGCGATGGTTTACCCTAACCATCGTCAACTGCCAATTTAGGGGACATCGCCCAACCCTAGTAACAAGGATACATTGTAATTTACTATTCATGTCAATAACTTTCGTAGCAACACAGAATAAATCCAAACACAATTTATTAGCCAGGTGGGAAGGTCACAATTCAAAGCCAATTCACAATCCAATTAAAACACACACACAAAAAAACAAATATAATCAGTAAGGAATAATTGACAACGGGCCATTGAATTAAATGAGAATAATGCATACCTGGCAAATGATGAAGATCTGGTTACAGATTTCACAAAGTAAAACAAAATACATGATGCTGTATCAAAGAATAATGCAAAGAACATTGTGTGAAAATATAACCTTGACGACTTTAATATTGACTGAGTAAGGTCATGTCAAAGATTGAAATCAATGTGAAATCAAACTTTGATGCAATCTTTTAGTTAAATACTAGGCTTCACACTTTTTCCAGCTTTATATAAAAAGTTGGCATCGCATAATAAATGGCTTAAACGCAGTACCTGACTGTCAGACACAACAAACTGATGTGAAAACAGTTACTTGTTTTTTTCATCATTTCTTTTACCTCTTGAGTTTCAGAGCACAGTCTCTCCAAGTGCCTAGTAAGTCATTGAAATATTTTAGTACTAAATAAGCGCTAATGCCGCTAGTGTAGCCTGCTGAAGTCAACTTGGCACTAATGGGTTTCTCTACTTATTAAAATGATTTACTCTAAGCCAAGAAATGCATATATATAAAAGGACATTTCTTGGAATGATGTTTTCTTTGAGAGCTTAATGTTTTAATTATACATTTACATTTATGCATTTGGCAGATGCTTTTATCCAGAGCGACTTATCACAAGCATTTTTTAAGGTTTTTATTTCTGTTTATCTGCACACAAATTGATTTCATCCTCTTCAGCCTTACTGCCAATTGGGCCTCAATCTGACCAGACTGATTGCAAATTGCATTTTTTATTACTCAAACTTTAAACATATTGACCAATGTTGTATTCATTCACTTTATGTTGAGTTTTTGTTTACTGCATATGTGCATAAATGTAGAAAATACAGTAATGGCATTGCTTACTGTTTTACTGAGACTGTCCTCCAAAAATAACAACTTCACAGTTCATTTGTGCAAGCAGTTTATTATGACAAACAGTTACGTTTTAGGGATAAGAGCCCTCTATCGGCCAGCAAGTTATTACAACCTGTGGTTACGTTTCAAGGTTGTTTGCCTTATGCATCAGATTAGATGGATTTAATTTTCTGCATTTGTAAAATTACAAATGGTTTCATAAACATGTATGATATTTTTAGATATTGAGGAGCATCTTACTCTACCCCTTCCCTAAACCCATCCACTTCTCAAAAACATAACAAACAAGTAAATGTGCAGTTATTGCATAAATTAAACAACAGTATAAAAGTATTACAATTAATGTTGCAAACCTTGCGAACTGAAGCCATACAAATACTTTATATGAAGAACTCACACGGTCAGATCTTCTTCAAACATAAACTGGACCATTAGAGCATGATGCACTACTTTTCCTACAATTGAAAATATGATCAAAATATCTTCTTTTGTGTTCATCAGAAAAATCCACACAGGTTTGGTCCTGTACAAAAAAGACATTCATGCAGGTTTAGAACAACATGATAATGAGAAAATGGTTATTCATTTTTGGGTGAACTATCCCTTTAAGTGCAGTACTAATTTTGTTAACTTATCTGTGTGTCATATTTAGGGGAAATGAACAAACGTCCTAAACAATCAAATGGGTTGGAGGATAGGTTGGTTTTATAATGAGTTCATCACCTCTATGAGATTTCATAATAGACATGAGCCTAGTCTTGTTCTGTATGCACAACATTTGACGACCCACTTTCGTTCCAGATTCACTGCTGAAAAATTCACAAAACATCTACAGTACAAAGCTTTACAACGTATTGTTAAAAGATTGACACCACTCGCATTCAGACACTAACAACTGACAAACATGCAGTGCATACATACAAAATTCAAATTGGATTTGAAAACCTGATAAGACTTTTGTGCACTCCGGAAACGTTTTCCACTGTTATAAGGCAGATGCTGAATTGTCTGCCTTTTGGGTTTTTGATATCATTACCAGGATGCCTAAAGGTCAAGTCTTTGATCATGGTTTTGTCAAGTGTCTTGGACCGTATAGAAAAAATGGCAACATTTAGTTTTGAGCATGCTGTTTTTGCTGAAGGCCATTCTACCCATACTTGAATTATTAATAACTGTACTGACATAAGCTGCTGTGAAAGCTTGGGGATATTGGCATACTAAGATAAAGAATGTTACAGAGGTTGGCATCAATAGTCAATGGTGGCACAAATGAGGGTCATTGGCATGATGCAACTGATAATGAGAGAGATTGATAATTAATCTAGCAAGTCCCTCGCATCACAAAATAGTTTTAGCACGTATTCTTCCTTATAGCTGCAGTCTTTTTGATTTAGTTTTGAGCTGTATTGCACCACAACCTGCTAATATCACTGCACTTACAGTTAATTTTCTTTTTATTTATTTTTTCTCAGAGCAATTTCATGTTATTATTATCATGTTGCATAGCGGTTACACTTTCCATTTCTTTGTGAAAATGGAAAGTGTAACCGCTATGCAACATGATAATAATAATCTTTACTGGCATATACTCGCCAGTAACAAACCTCTGATTTAGAATATAGTAGCAAACAGTTTGATAGTTTAAAGTATTCAAAATAAAATTCATGTTTTTTTTGCAACCTTTTATTCACATATGCCCCATTGCATTACAAAGACTGTGTTGCTTGTTGTCGTGAACAGCTTTATATCATGAAAATCTGTCTTTTCCATGTTTAAAGCCAGGGTGCACGATTTTTGAGAAACGCTTTGGAAAAGGGAGTTGGGCCGAGTACCAAAGCACACTTTTAGCCAATCAGCAGTAAGGGGCGTGTCTACTAACTAATGGTGTCACGATTTCAATGACATGATGACAGTCAATGACAGTCGATGCTCCCATGTCACGTCCGGTGTGCTTGCCAAGCGTAAAAAACACGTGTTGAGTGCTGCGAGTCAACCTCCTCTAACTTCGCTAGCTACATCCAGTTAAAATATAGCATAGCAGATGCAGGAGACCCAACGCGAGCTGGTCTTAAATGGGAAACAAAAAACAGCATAAGCCTCCCGCTGAACTCAATCAGAGCATGCACGCGTGCACAGCAGAGCGGCGTCTGTGCCAAGACTGGTCGTTTCTCTGAACTGAGATCTGTTTAAGTTTCACAACAACTTATTTCAGTTGCTTAAGAGTTATGAAAACAGCATTTAAACATGACTTATTGGGATATAGTCCCAGAATCGCATTTTTAAGGTGCAAAGTACTGACAGATTTTCATCTGACAAGAAGTTTCGTTTTATCAGGTATGTGCATGTACCATTTGTTTCCACTGGCAGTACGACTAACATGGCAGGGCATCTCTGGGTTCAAGGTCAGATATTATATTTCATAAAAGTGTACTCTAAAAATGGCATAGCAACCTGTTCTTTAAAAAAAAAAGAGAAAAAAATCGAGAATCGAATTGTTAAAATGTAATCGAATCGAGGATTTGGAGAATCGTAACACCCCTACTACACTGAAAAAAATATTAATTCAAATGTACTCAATTTTTTAAGGTAAGTGGTCGATATCAACCCATTTAAGCTACATTTAAACAAAACAAAAAAAATTGAAAAACAAAAAAAAAACTTTTGTTTAAATGTAGCTTAAATAAATCGATTGCAACCACTTACCTTAAGAAATTGAGTAAATTGAGTGAATCCTTTTTTCAGTGTACTAACCAGCTTTGTTGCCTGGGTTGCATATGTGTGGGGCGGGTCTATCAAAAGAAGGCCCAAAATCTATTTGGATAGGGGCGTGTTTGTTAGGGTGATTACAAATATCAACATTGGCTTTCAGAGATTGTGCACCCTGCCTTTAAAGGGGGGGGTTTAATGGTATTTCAAGCATTCTGACTTATTAATACAGTTATAGAGTTGTTTCCTCATGCTAAACGTAGGCAAAGTGTCAAAACAGCAGTTGGGCGTGTTTCAGAGTATTTCTGTGCCGAATGCACTTCGCCAGGGTTCGTACAAGTTTCGGCTAGTTTTTTTCGATTACAGTTCTAACTGACGTTTTAGGGGTTTTCGATACGTATCACTTCTTTATATGGGCTTCCGCCGGAAAACTTCCCCCGGAAAACCCCGCCCAGCCGTCAGTCAGCGGGAGACGCTAGAGCTTGCTAACAGCTTATCACGCCACTCAGCTTTGTTTAATTTCAAAAGTCAACAATGGCACAACAAGAAGTGTGTTTTTGGATGTAAGGAGAAGACATCCAGCCTTATGGAAACAATGGATATAGTTTATTATCCGGATTAGCAGCGGAGTTTTGCGTGTGTGTTTGATGCGCTGGATTTTCAGAACCGGGTCATGACGAGTTACACGTGGTAAGTAAGACTTCTGTCTTATGTTGGAAATAGGCGCGTGTATATTATATAAATGACACGAACATGTAGTGAATCATAAGTTAAAACAGTGTTGTATAGTGTTGCATGACTCGCTCCTCCTGCGGTAGTAACTCCTCCTTCTTCATTTTTTCGTACGTTATCGGAAAGATTCGGTAAAGCTAATCTTTCTTTTATAAATGTGATTAAACTAAAGACTCTTCAGAGATATAAAGGATGTCATACTACTCTATAGGTACTCCAGATTAACATCAGAAATGCAGAAACAGCGTGTGTTACGTGAGCTTTAAGTGCTATAATTGTGTCCCCAGTGCTTCTATCAACCTGGAAAATGTAATAAAGATCAACCCAGTAACTTAGTTTTGGTAAACCATTCTCTGCAAGCATGTGAAAAAATAGCTCATTGAAATTTGGCTCCCCTTGTGATGTCAGAAGGGGATAATGCCACCCCTTAAACTGCACTATCCAACCACAGCACTGCCATTTAGTACTAAGAGAAAGAGAAAGAAAATAATTGACAGCACAATTGAATTTCAATTTCAACAAAGCATCATTATTGTGATCAGTGTTTGGATTTCATCAGCTCATTTGCATTTTAAAGGACACACCCAAAACGACACATTTTTGCTATAATAAATGATCTGTATGATATTTTGAGCTAAAACTTCACATACGTACTCTAGGGACACCAAATACTTATTTGCCATCTTAAAAAAGTCTTGTTAAATGTCCCCTTTAAGGGAATGTTCACATTTCGCATCTAAAACTATGCAGAAAATCCTTCTGTCCAATGTGCTTTTCAATGCAGCATTCTGAAAGTTGAGGTATTTTCAACTGGCTGCGACACAGACCCACCTGGAAAAAAAGGGCATCACGACTATTGAGTCTATTTGAGCGTGACGGCCGCATGTCTACTAGGGCTGTGGCGATTAATCGCGTGTCCCATTAAAAATACCTGTCTTAAATCGATTCTGAATCGCAAGGCTGTGATTTTTTTGTTTCATGCACAGCTTGTGTGTGTACTACAGGTTTTGGTCAGTAGGAAGTCCTTATCAATCTAAAATAGTTATGAGTCGGAGTCGTTTATAATGTGAATTTAAAAAAGCAACACTCGTTAAACAAAGTCATTCAAAATTTTCTTTATTATCATGAAAATACCTGAAACAATTTGAATAACAGTGATATAAATATGTTCTTATAGACATTTCCTGGAATAGCGTTTGTAATGGTTCTTCTTCTGTGTCACAAATGGAGTTTCAGCAGGAGAGCACCCTCTGGCTTTTGGATGTGCCGGGATTTCACCGTAATTCATTAAAATTCATTCATTGAGAAAATCATATTTGCACAATTAATCGTCACAGCCCTAGCGTCTACATTCAAATAATGTATTTGC
This sequence comes from Misgurnus anguillicaudatus, assembly GCF_027580225.2. Classification (NCBI taxonomy): domain Eukaryota; kingdom Metazoa; phylum Chordata; class Actinopteri; order Cypriniformes; family Cobitidae; genus Misgurnus; species Misgurnus anguillicaudatus. Next base: position 5,675,259 of record NC_073340.2, on the reverse strand, counting down.
GCACGCAAAAGACGCAAAATGTGAACTTCCCCTAATTAAGCAGTTATGGAGAACCAAAACTAAAAATTAACACTGTATTTTTTTGCTGCCTGGCAAATGATGCCATAGTTTAATGCTGAAGATTATCTTAAACATGCAAAGGCTGAGAGTTAAAAAGTGAAATCTGACTAACTGCACTTAGCAATATCTCTTGCTCTTCTCTTGTCCTCAGGTCATGCTGGCGGCCTCGTACTGGTCCCTTCTGGCCCCTGCGATTGAGATGGCTGAAGAATCTGGAAAATACGGGGACTTTGCATTCTTCCCTGTTGCCGTTGGCTTTGGTCTTGGCGCTCTGTTTGTTTACCTTGCAGACGTAATGATGCCTGTTCTGGTGAGTTGTATTTGCAGACTGCCTCTCCAGTATAATCAATCCCGATATGTGTTAACAGGGACTGTTTACATTTAAAAGATGGCTTACCACTGCAACATTTTTACATTTTTAGCTTAGTCACAAAATGAATGGATATCTTCTCACAATTTATTAACATATGTGAGCGTATGTGAGGCACACACACACACTGGCAGTTACAAAGTCAGAGCATTTCTCACGTAATCAAGTCTTTTTGTTAAAATTGATATTAGCAATAAAACATTTCGATTTTTAGTCACTTGAATTTAATAACCGGCATTTGAAATGTTAGTTATCGTTGCACCCCATTGTGCCAGTGAAGAAAATAATCATGCTGCTTTGCGGTTCCACTTTCCATTTCCACAAAGTATTGCTCTGAGGAAAAAAATGCATCAAATAAAATGAAAATTGACTGTAAGTGCAGTGATATTAGCAGGTTGTGGTGCAATACAGCTCAAAACTAAATCAAAAAGACCGAGATATAAGGAAGAATTTGTGCCAAAACTATTTTGGGATGCAGGGACTTGCTAAAATAATTACTATTTCTCTCATTATCAGTCATACTTTAGTCTGGGACCAATTCTCTCTAACAACTAACTATTAACTATCACTTTTGTGATATCACTTATTTTTTTAATTAAAATCCAAATGTCTGTTTATAAATAGTTAGTAGGGTAGCTGTTAAGTTTAGGTAGGGGTAGAATTAGGGGGAGGATATGGACATGCAGAATAAGGCATTATGGGGTGTACACACCAAACGTGAATTCAATGACTTGCACAATTAGAAGTCAATGCAAAGACACGAATAGACGTGAACTTGCACGGCGCGAATAACGCAAATTGGTCGGTCCGAATGCTGCGGAAATGCACGCTTTTTGCCTCAAACGCATCTTTACAAAAATGAAAATATTCAACCCAAGCTAAAAAAAATTGTGACACAAAGTTAAATCCACGATAAATCTAGAGCAAGGAACACAATGCTTCATGTTTGGTGTATATGCAGCATAAAATGATAGTTTTTACCTAAATATGATACCCAGAAATAAAAATACTGTCATCATTTATTCACCCTTATGTTGTTCTAAACCTATATGAGTTTTTAAATTCATTTTAATAAATGAAAGTGTATCCATTGATTTACATAGTATTTATTTTTCCTATTATTAAAGATACTAAAATATGAAACATAATAAGCATATACTGTGTTTAAAATATTAACTTGCGAGTTATATTTTGGCCGAGATGTTACGATTATAAAATTTGCATGCTATAACTTTTTACGTGCGTGTTTTTTGCACACACCATTTGAAGTAGTAAAATCAGATGCTGCGCATGATAGTTGAACGTCTAAATGAAAATAACCTATCTGCTCCAGAACAAGTGAAAAAGAGAAATATCAGAGTCAAGCAATCATCAATTTTGTCAAGCACCAGTGCTGATGACACATCTGCTAATAATCAAGTTACTCCAGCTGTGCCAGCTTGTGAGAAAGACAGAGACTGATGATCATCTGTAAGTAAACTTACAATTTCGTGACCGGAATGCACTTTCAATAAAAGTCGCCATGAAAAAAGATGAGCCATTCACACTATTGACAATAAATATACCTATAAAAATATAGTTTTAAAAACTGTTCTACATTAAAGGGAAACTTCACCCATTTGCATTAAGCTTTGTACCGTTAGAACCCCAGTCATGTTTTTGAATGGTCGTGCACCATTCCCTCAGTTTCCCCTGAGAGGGGAGAAATACTGATTTCAGTGAGGCACTTCCTTCTTTCAATGATGTAAAAATCGTCATTTTGCGTCATTGAAAGAAGGAAATCCTGTATCTCTATTGAGTGTGAAAGACTACAGACACTCATTCCTCATTTTTCCAAGGTGGGGGCTATGGGTGGGACCCACTCACGCTTCAGACCAATTACAGATAAGTGGGTGGGACTTACGAAAATATACGAACACAGACCGAAAAAAAACGACCAGCCGCCATCTTTATGCTAAGCTAAACAGAAGTTGTGGAGCGAGCCAGAATTCATGTTACAATAACAGTGGAAATTAATCAATATTACATGGAAGAGGGTGATTTTACAAGCGTGATGCTCTAATCCGCTGTACATTGCACCTTTATGAGCCACAATACTGCAAAGAGCTGAGGCAGATGGAGGAACAGAAGCCCGAGGAGTAGGCCGGAGCCTGGGCGTCGGCTGGGTAGAGGAGCCCGGTGAAGACGCAGCAACCATCGGCCTCTGCTGCGTAGAGAAGCTTGGACAGACTACTGCCTGTATTCTCGCTGTGTGCTTGCTTTATTACATTTCTGCATCAGATAAGGATATGGACGTTTGTTTGGTGAAGGTTTCTATGCAAGAGAGGAACTTTGCGCGCGTTTGGAACGTTTATTTCACGGACATGTTTCGGTTTACGAGCAGACGCGCTGTGGAGTATATAAGCTTGGACGGACTCGCGCCGTTTGCTTTCGGTTTAACATTTCTGGATCAGATAAGGATATGAACGTTTGTTTTGTGAATGTTTCTGGTCGCGTGCTTATTTCAAAGACGTGTTTCGGTTTACGAGCACAAGCTCCAAGAGCTGAGGCAGCGCGTCTGTGGAGATATTGTGCAGGGGACGCGTTTGTGTGGAGGATGCAGGGATAAACTAGCCTGGGTGCCAGCCGATCTTAGCCCCGCCCACAAGAATTTGAAAACGGGAAGATCGGTCTGGCGTTTCTCCGTTGAGGAGCTACTATGCTAAGACAAATGCTGTTCGAACCAATCAAATTGTCAGGGCGGGCTTTATACGATGATGGACAGATAATCAACAGTAACGTAATGAACCACGTCACCAAAGAGCGCGTGTGTTGAATGGCTGCCGCTGTAGAGTTCAGATGTGTGGATTCTGACATTGAGTCTGTTCTAAAAGATATCGAAAGAGCATTGATTTTAAAAGAGGAACAGAGAACCGCGAGCAGGGCATTTGTTGATGTTTTTGCCATCCTTCCTATTCGGCAAAAGTTGGTCGCAACTGAAATGGCTAACGTTATCACGGCGATGCAACTCAGCGTGCACGACGAGATGGATATAATTAGCGGTCGTTGCCAGCTTCTTTTCGGAAGCCCGGAATCGTGGTTGCTGAATAAGTGGAGGGACATGACAGGCTCCAATATTTTCAAGCCAACGTAATGGGTATCGTCGTGGATGAAGTTCACCTAACGTACAAACGGTAAGAGATAGTCTTACTCTATGACTTAGTAAATACTTCATGTTGTGATATAAACGAAATGTTGTAAACATAATAGGTGTTGATGTACATTCGCTAACTCAGTATAATCACAATGTTAGTGTCATTGTAGCGAAAGAACTAGCAGTTCGGTCAGGCTGCAAAGACGTAATTTCAACATACACTCACACACACACTCCGTTGCTCTGATTGGTCGTAGGTCTATCCAATTGAGTGCAGAGGCATTTTTCGGTTGAGACACGCCTCATAATTATAGCTCAATGGAGCGGTATCAGACTCAAATTCTGACTAGAATTGAGTATGACAGCGTCAGGCTAGGGATAAACGGACGTCTGACTAAAGTGAGTGTTTATATTTTCTTTGTTATACTAACGTGGCATTTATGTACACAATGGCATATCTGAGCGGTGTTTTATATGTCTATATTGTGAGAGCAGTGAGGCCAATAATAACACAAATGTAATTACAGTAAACAAGAGACAAAAAGAAAATTGGTAAAACTAAATAAACATTTAAAATGCATACACTTTTTTTAAGTACTTGGAAAGACATTTGTACTGCGGATCTGAAACCGCACGTTACTGTTTGAATAAGACTTTGCTACACACCAGGCCAGAGTCTTCTTGTGTGTACCACAATGTAACATCACGTTTAAAAGCAAGTCATGATTGGTGTCTGTCAGACACAGTGATGGTGGCTATTTTCTTTGTTTTACTAACGTGGCATTTATGTACATAATAGCATGTCTGAGCCGTGTTCCGAGTAATGGGAGTGGCTTGCAGAGCTGTGCATTGTGGTGCATAGTGGCAGTTGTAGTTTTTCATACAAATGTGCTCTAAAGTCACATTTTGTCTTTTCTCTGTCAAATAGGCACAAAATTCTACATTTATGTTACATTTTGACTACAAATATGACTCACTTTCCATAAAGATTAATGTTCCTATCGGTGAAATGGCCCTTTAAAGAGAATAGCGGAGGTCATACCACAACTATAACAATAAAGATACATGGATCAATATCGTTGGGATCACTTACACGGATAAATATCGTTGGGATCACTTAAAACATTGACAGCCAATCAAATCTATTCGAATTTAAAGTGCTTGCGTATTTGAAATGACAGACACTGTGAGAAGCTCTTTTCTGAGGTCCATGACATAAAAATATCTGTGGTATTCAGCGCTGTTGTAGTTGCACTGAAATGTATGTAGTGTTTCATGACTACTATATTGACCAATCCAATAAATAAGATGATAGATTACACAAATGCACTATTGAGATGTGTGAAACGCAGCATGCTGAGGACATATGCTGCTTATAGCCACTTAATGATATATGAAATATTTGAAATTATATCTATAATATTAGTTAATGCCATTAAAGGTAAATGATTTGCATGAGTACTGCGACACACAGGCAAGTAAAAATAAAGTTAACATTATCGTCAGGTGGTGTGGCATTAATATAGTAAACGTTACGGTTGTTGTTAAAATTTGAACGACCCTTAAGTCAAAAGCATGAAAGTCCTTGTGATCATGTACAGAATTTGTAAAGATTGCTCCACAAAAACACAGTTAGCGCATGCAGAGTCTCATGCACGTGAACTGCATGACAAGAAAGAATGGAAATGGAAAAAATAAACTTCCACTGCCTATATGATCACATGTGAAGAGCTGCCACTTACCTCCCAGATTGTCTCTCAGATATTTTATCTCTGATAACTATACACTGTAAAACCTAACAGTTAACTTAACTCAGACCATTTAAGTAAACCGGTTGCATTAGACCATTTAAGTTTTAAAACACATAAATTTAAGTACTGTGAGCTTGAGTCATGTGCAATTATGCAATTATATTTAAGTAGTCTGAACTTAAATAAAAGTGCATAACTGCATATGACTCAATTTGTTTAAGTTCACAGTACTCAAATGTATGCGTTTTAAAACTAATGCAACCGGTTTACTTAAATGGTTTGAATTGAGTTGACTTTTAGGTTTTACAGTGTAGTAAGGTGGTTTGATTTGTATTAAAACCATAGTAACCACAAATTTACTATGATCTCACCATAGAAGCCAGTTTAAAGAGCAAGTAATATAACAATTTTACAGTTTCTTTGGTGTATAAGTGTGTATTATTAGTACATTTTAACGCTATGCAAAGGTATACACCCCAAAGTAAACCATGAAAAAAGCACTGAAAAAAGTTTGGCACCAGTTGCTCTTTAGTTGTTGTTTTTTGTCTGGAGTTCTGCTTTAAGAATACAAAATGTAAGGTGTCCCCCGCATGAAATTACAAAGGTAAATGTCATAAATACATATGAATGAGGAAAGGAGAACGTTGGTCACTACCATGTGAACAAATATAAAGCCCCTCAATTAAGATAAATCAGTCAGATTCTAGATGTTCAATAGTCCATGTTCACTCATCAAGTTGATACTGCATGCGAATCTCATTTATTGTTTTAACACATTGTGTCTGTGATGACATCACATGCATACGTTTACACCTTGTAGTCGGTATGTAAAGTATTTACATTGGTTGCTATGGTAACAGTGGAGCCATTGGAACAATTGCAAGCGACTGGCACTGTGTGAAATTGTTAGTGTGAAAACATTTTCTTTTTTGTCATGTCTGTCATGAAATTTCACTGCTGTGCTCAAGGTGCATAAGAGAGTGCAAGCATCAGAGGCAATTTTTGTACATACAACATATAATGTGTCCAAGTCACTCATTTTCGACTATATAGTGAATGTCACTTGCTATGAGCAAGATTGAGTGTGTCACTTTGGACACAGCTACAGGCAATGTTATGCACTTTGTATGTAGGGGTGAACGAGGCACAATCTAACGCGGGGTTAATTGTAACAGGGCTACTTTACATATTTATACCAGGCCGAGCAATCTGTGCTTTTGCTCTTTTTCTCTTACTGTCAGAAGATTGATTATCTGTGAATTTGTGAAAAGTTTTTATGTGTTTTAGTTAAGATATTGAACAAAGAGTGTTTTGGAGGCATAAAAGTACATTTCTTCATCTTATGTTTTTTCGATTTCTGAGTAGGATTTGTAAGTCACCAAATCCAACCTTATATTATTTTAATCACTGTCTTGTTACCTTAAACATAACAGCATTTTGAAACATGTCAGCAACTGATAGCTGGGATTGAAAACATGTTTACACAGCGGGGTTAGTTGTCTTACAATGAAGCCTTAGCTATACAATGATAATGAAATGAAAACAATGTAAATACTATTAATCAAGATGATAACTGTTAATACAATATCAGGGAAAATAACTCACAATTGTGATTTTTTTGTCTTAATTGTGCAGTCCTTTCAAAAAATCTCTTTATATGCATTGATGCTTAATACAGGGTTGGTTAGATGAAGGATCATGGATGGATGAATGTGTGGATATCTATCTATTATAGGCAGATATATAAACAATATCCACCTTTAGTGTTTAAATTATTATTTGTGTTTAAACCAAATTTTCTAACAAGTGTTTTAAAAAAGATTAATCTAACTTAAATCTTTTTTAAATGATAGAGCCGAAGTCAAAAAGCGTTAGGTTGTGCTCCGCTCTCCTCTACTTACCGCTCTCCACGTGATAAAAAAAATCTGATCTTGTCTTTCAGAGAAGTTTGTAAGCTATTGTAGGAATCATATTTCATGTTTTTATATTGAAAACTGCTGAATGGATTTAAGTAAATGATTTAGATTTTTGCTACTTTGGCACTATTACGGATCCTGACATGAAAACAACAGAACGCTGATACTTAACTTAAAAAAAAAATTGACCCTGGACCACAAAACCACCCATAAGGGTCAGTTTGTTGAAATTTATATGTACATCATCTCTAAGCTTTTCATTGATGTATGGTTTGTTAGGATAGGACAATATTTGGCCAATATACACATTTTTGAAAATCTGGAATCTGAAAGTTTTCCTCAGTAACTTACAAAAATAAAGTGTGGGTATATTTACGTTAGGAAATGTACAAAATATTTTCATGGAGCATGATCTTTACTCAATATCCTAATAATTTTTGGCATAATAATTGATCATTTCGACCCATACAATGTATTGTTGGCTATTGCTTTAAATATACCCGTTTGACCCTGGTTTTGTGTTCCAGGGTCATAAATAAATATATATTTTTAATGTATGTGCAGGTTTCATCAGCCACAGCTTGAACTCTGTCACATCTAAATGCCATTATTAATGTATCTGTGAACCCTTTAGCCCCTGCTGTTGTGTGTTGTGTGACATAAGGATGAGAGCTAGCCATGCAGTGTGTTTCAATATTGATATGTGAATAACTAATAGTGGCAGCCTTAAGGGGATCGCACACCGGCCGTGCAGCGCCGTGCCGTTCTAAAAGAATCGAACACATTGTTTTCTATGAGTATACGCGCACAGGTGGCGCCTGTCCACGTCGCCCAGCTGTGACTCAGGAAGTTGCTCAAATCCACACAGCGGCACTCACACAGTTTAACATTAAATTACATCATATTTGTACGAAATCATTAATGATTAACATTGGCTGCTAACGTAAATTTAGCATTTTGAAGAAGACGCTATCTGACGAAGTTTGCGCTATTTAATGTGCACTTCCAGTTTACAATACCTCCGAGTTGTCCTAGATGTGACTCGACGCGGCGCTGAGCTGCGCGGCCAGTGTGCGACCACCTTTAGCCCTCAAAGACCAACTCCGTAGACACATGTTTAAGGTAAAAATGGCGTAATTGTCTAGAGCAAGTTAAATAATGCGTGCTTGAACACCTGTTAACCTGTTAACATCAGAGCTATAAAAATTAGTGTTGCTGACACACTGCTCATATATGCCTACCGGCCTTGGCAGGTATGTGTCTGAAACTGTCGTATGTGGCATCTATGTACATATATATCTATGGTCTGTGCTGGTGTGATTGAATAGAGACAGAGACTGATTCACATATTCAAATCTACTGCATGGTCCGAGCTGTGCGATTATGTAGAGGTGGGACTAATTTGCATATTCATAGATCCACGTATACTAAATGAGGCAAGGCTGTAGTGTTGCATTCAAGCTATTTTAAGGCATGAAGAAATTATAATTACAGAAAAAACTTTAACATATGTTTTGATGCTTAAAGATGAGTTTAATGGGGTAAATTGATAAACTACTTAGTGTTTTGGTGATCTTAGTTGTCAACAACAGAGCCTGTTGGACTGTTTGTGATTACAGTTTAAGACCTTGAATGCACTGAAAGTCACTTTGGATTAAAGCATCTGCCAAAATGCATCCATGTAAAAAAATTCTGTGGAATCCTTTAAACTTTATAGTCTAAAATGAGCATACAGAAGTTTTACCAACTTATCTTGCTTTTACAGAGGTCAATTCCATTTCACTTTTCAGTTAATGTACCTAAACACGCTTGCTTGTGTCTCTGAGGCTTAAAGCCGGGCTTTTTGCACAAAGCTAATGCTGTCTGAATGTCGGGACATTGTAATCAGTTTGAAATGCATTGTGCACGGGCTCTGGACAAACCCCCTCCTTATGTTTGGACAGCTGGCGTAGTCACTTTTACTGGCAATGTTGGCAAACAGTTTGACAGAAAGAGCCGTGAGATGCCAACCCAGCAACCCCCAGCGAAGTAATTACCATGGCTCCGATCCAGAGCCGCATAACATGCATCCTTCAACCTCCCACAACAGCAGACGTGGTTTCCCAGACCCTCTATTGTTTTCAGTTTAACTAGTGACCACACACCTGTCAGGCACTGCTATGGAGCAAGCTGTTGCACGATTAAGTGTCTGGATAACTCGACCTGGGCTTTGTTACACATTGACAAATCTTACTACTTTGTCCAGTGTGAATGGGCAACTGATCAGAGTGACAGATTGTAGTTTGCACTAAAGAGAGCAGTACTTGGGTAATCTCTGGTGGAACCATGTAAGAGTTTCCATTTGTTAAATAGACCTTGTCACATGTTTACAATCTCTTGGGTGTTTGTTGGGATTAAGATTAGAATCATTTGAGTGTGTCATCTTATATTATGTCTGGATAAGATTGCATTTTGATAATCTATTTTGCTGGGATTCTGGAATGGCAGTAACCTTAGGTGATCTCTTCTAAGCTATTGACTGCTGTATTCTGATTGGTTGAAATAGATTAGTATCACACACTGTTAGGTTCATTTGCCGTAAACGTTAATTCTAGTAATGATTGTGTTGTTAGGCTAACAGTTTATTTGTTTCTTTTCTTATTTCTTCCGCTGTTTGCAGCCTTCTGTTCTTCTTTTTCATTGTTTCCCTTTCTTTGGTGTTTATACTTCTCTTGGCTTTTCTCTGTTCTTCTTGCTTTCTTCTCATTTCTATTACTTTTTTTCCTTTATTGCTCTTCATCTATTCTTCTACACATCTTCCACTTTCTTTTTCCTCTCTTTTTCTGTATTTGTTCTTATTTCTTTCCTCCCCTTCTTGTGTTATTTTTTCCTCTTTTCTCCTTTTCTCTTCCTTTTTTCTCTTTACCTTCATATCTTTTTCATTTTTTCTTCCCCTTCTTTTGTTCGTCTTTATCATTCTCTGTTTCCCTTTCTATGCTTCTTGCATTTCCCCCTTTTTGTGTTTCTATTTGTTCTCCTTCTTTGGGTCGTCTCCATATCTTCGATTTCTTCATCATTTCCACTTTTTATTTTTCTTCTCTTTCCCTCTCCTGTTCCTCTTCCCCTCCTCGTGTTCTTTCTCTCTTCCCCTACTCGTGTTCTTCCTCTCTTCCCCTCCTCGTGTTCTTTCTCTCTTCCCCTACTCGTGTTCTTCCTCTCTTCCCCTCCTCGCGTTCTTCAACTCTTCCCCTCCTTGCGTTCTTCTTCTCTTTCCCTTCTTGCTTTCTTTCTCTCTTCCTCTACTCACGTTCTTCCTCTCTTACCCTACTTGTGTTCTTCATCTCTTCCCCTACTCACGTTCTTCATATCTTTCCATTCTTGTTTTCGTCCTCTCTTCCTCTACTCGTGTTCTTCATCTCTTCCCCTCCTTGCGTTCTTCATCTCTTCCCCTACTTGTGTTCTTCATCTCTTCCCCTCCTCACGTTCTTCCTCTCTTTCCCTTCTTGTTTTCGTCCTCTCTTCCTCTACTCGTGTTCTTCCTCATTTCCCCTCCTCCCATTCTTCCTCTCTTCCTCTACTTGTGTTCTTCCTCTCTTCCCGTACTCGTGTTCTTCATCTCTTCCCCTCCTTGCGTTCTTCTTCTCTTTCCCTTCTTGCTTTCTTTCTCTCTTCCTCTACTCGTGTTCTTCCTCTCTTCCCCTACTTGTGTTCTTCATCTCTTCCCCTCCTTGCGTTCTTCATCTCTTCCCCTTCTTGCGTTCTTCATCTCTTCCCCTCCTTGCGTTCTTCATCTCTTCCCCTCCTTGCGTTCTTCTTCTCTTTCCCTTCTTGCTTTCTTTCTCTCTTCCCCTCCTCATGTTCTTCCTCTCTTCCCCTACTCGTGTTCTTTCTCTCTTCTACTCCTTGCGTTCTTCTTCTCTTTCCCTTCTTGTTTTCGTCCTCTCTTCCTCTACTCGTATTCTTCCTCTTTTCCCCTCCTCCCATTCTTCCTCTCTTCCTCTACTTGTGTTCTTCCTCTCTTCCCCTCCTCGCGTTCTTCTTCTCTTTCCCTTCTTGCTTTCTTTCTCTCTTCCTCTACTCGTGTTCTTCATCTCTTCCCCTCCTTGCGTTCTTCATCTCTTCCCCTCCTTGCGTTCTTCTTCTCTTTCCCTTCTTGCTTTCTTTCTCTCTTCCTCTTCTCACGTTCTTCCTCTCTTCCCCTACTCGTGTTCTTCCTCTCTTCCCCTCCTCACGTTCTTCCTCTCTTCCCCTACTCGTGTTCTTTCTCTCTTCGACACATTGCGTTCTTCTTCTCTTTCCCTTCTTGTTTTCGTCCTCTCTTCCTCGACTCGTGTTCTTCCTCTTTTCCCCTCCTCCCATTCTTCCTCTCTTCCTCTACTTGTGTTCTTCCTCTCTTCCCCTACTCATGTTCTTCATCTCTTCCCCTCCTTGCGTTCTTCTTCTCTTTCCCTTCTTGCTTTCTTTCTCTCTTCCTCTACTCACGTTCTTCCTATCTTCCCTTACTCGTGTTCTTATTCTCTTCCCCTCCTCACGTTCTTCCTCTCTTCCCCTACTCGTGTTCTTTCTTTCTTCTCCACCTTGCGTTCTTCTTCTCTTTCCCTTCTTGTTTTCGTCCTCTCTTCCTCTACTCGTGTTCTTCCTCTTTTCCCCTCCTCCCATTCTTCCTCTCCTTGTGTTCTTCCTCTCTTCCCCTACTCGTGTTCTTCATCTCTTCCCCTCCTTGCGTTCTTCTTCTCTTTCCCTTCTTGCTTTCTTTCTCTCTTCCTCTACTCGTGTTCTTCCTCTTTTCCCCTCCTCCCATTCTTCCTCTCTTCCTCTACTTGTGTTCTTCCTCTCTTCCCCTACTCGTGTTCTTCATCTCTTCCCCTCCTTGCGTTCTTCTTCTCTTTCCCTTCTTGCTTTCTTTCTCTCTTCCTCTACTCACGTTCTTCCTATCTTCCCTTACTCGTGTTCTTATTCTCTTCCCCTCCTCACGTTCTTCCTCTCTTCCCCTACTCGTGTTCTTTCTCTCTTCTCCACCTTGCGTTCTTCTTCTCTTTCCCTTCTTGTTTTCGTCCTCTCTTCCTCTACTCGTGTTCTTCCTCTTTTCCCCTCCTCCCATTCTTCCTCTCCTTGTGTTCTTCCTCTCTTCCCCTACTCGTGTTCTTCATCTCTTTCCCTCCTTGCGTTCTTCTTTTCTTTCCCTTCTTGCTTTCTTTCTCTCTTCCTCTACTCACATTCTTCCTCTCTTCCCCTACTCGTGTTCTTCCTCTCTTCCCCTCCTCACGTTCTTCCTCTCTTCCCCTACTCGTGTTCTTTCTCTCTTCTCCTCCTTGCGTTCTTCTTCTCTTTCCCTTCTTGTTTTCGTCCTCTCTTCCTCTACTCGTGTTCTTCCACTTTTCCCCTCCTCCCGTTCTTCCTCTCTTTCTCTACTCGTGTTCTTCCTCTCTTCCCCTCCTCGAGTTCTTCCTCTCTTCTTCTACTCGCGTTCTTCCTCTCTTCCTTTACTCGTGTTCTTCCTCTCTTCTTTTACTCGTGTTCTTCCTCTCTTCCCCTCCTCGAGTTCTTCCTCTCTTCTTCTACTCGCGTTCTTCCTCTCTTCCTCTACTCGTGTTCTTCCTCTCTTCCTCTACTTGTGTTCTTTCTCTCTTCTTCTACTCGTGTTCTTCCTCTCTTCCTCTACTCGTGTTCTTTCTCTCTTCTTCTACTCGCGTTCTTTCTCTCTTCCTCTACTCGTGTTCTTCCTCTCTTCTTTTACTCGTGTTCTTCCTCTCTTCTTTTACTCGTGTTCTTCCTCTCTTTCCCTTCTTCCGTTCTTCCTCTCTTCTCCTACTCGGGTCTCCCTCTCCTTCCTTCCTTGCGTCCTTCCTTTCTACCTCTACTCGTGTTCTTCTCTTTCCCTTCTTGCGTTCTTCCTCCCTCCCCATCCTCCCGTTCTTCCTCTCTTCCTCTACTCGTGTTCTTCCTCTCTTCCTCTACTCGTGTTCTTCCTCTCTTCCCCTCCTCCCGTTCTTCCTCTACTCGTGTTCTTCCTCTCTTCCTCTACTCGTGTTCTTCCTCTCTTCCTCTACTCGTGTTCTTCCTCTCTTCCTCTACTCGTGTTCTTCCTCTCTTCCTCTACTCGTGTTCTTCCTCTCTTCTTCTACTCACGTTCTTCCTCTCTTCCTCTACTCGCGTTCTTCCTCTTTTCCCCTCTTCATGTTCTTCCTCTCTTCCCCTCCCCGCGTTCTTCCTCTCTTCTTCTACTCACATTCTTCCTCTCTTTCCTTCCTTGCGTTCTTCCTCTCTTCTCCTACTCTTGTTCTCCCTCTCTTTCCTTCCTTGCGTCCTTCCTTTCTTCCTCTACTCGTGTTCTTCTTCTCTTTCCCTTCTTGCTTTCTTCCTCTCTTCTTCTACTGGTGTTCTTCCTTTTTTCCCCTCTTCACATTCTTCCTCTCTTTCCTTCCTTGCGTTTTTCCTCTCTTCCTGTACTTGTGTTCTTTCTCACTTTCCCTTCTTGCGTTCTTCCTTTCTTCTCCTACTTGTGTTCTTCCTCTCTTCCCCTACTCGCGTTCTTCTTCCTTTCCCCCTTTCCTGTTCTTTTTCTTTTCCCTTTCATCTCTTCTTCCCTTCTTCCATTCTTTTTCTTCATTCTTGTTCCTCATTTCCACTTTTTTTCTTTCTTTTCTCTTTTTGTTTTTTGTCTATTCTGGATTCCATTCTTCTTCCTTTCTCCCCCTTCTCATGTTCTTCCTTCTCTTCTTTAGTTCTTCTTTCTTTGTCATTTTCACTTTTATTCTTCTTAAATTCCTATTTTTGTGTTCGTATATTCCTATTGTCCCCTTCAGTTTCCATTTCTTTAACTTTACTTCTTTTTTCTTTCCCTTCTTCTGTTCTTCTTTCTTTCTTTCTTTCTTTCTTTCTTTCTTTCTTTCTTTCTTTCTTTCTTTCTTTCTTTCTTTCTTTCTTTCTTTCTTTCTTTCTTTCTTTCTTTCTTTCTTTCTTTCTTTCTTTCCCCCTGTTTTGTTTTTTTAATTTTATTGCAGTTCTACAAGTAACTTTTGTTGTTTAGCAACTAACAATTGTAATGCACCAAAATGAAGATTCGTGTGTTTTTACTATCTGAACTCAAAATGTACTTTGAATGATAAGTGCCAGGTTTGGGAATCAACTTAAAGGGGTGGCACACACTATATCTCATTACCCTGTGTCTTAACCTGCCCTTATCTTTTCTCATTAGCGTCTCAAAGGCTATTTTCTGTTGTCTGCCCCATAGGTCCTGTAATAATGCAAATTACTGTATTATTTTTACGCTTCATTTGCTCCTGGCATGCTGGGTGGATTCTTGTCTGCATGCTTCTCTGTTTCAGATGTTTATGGCTGTCAGAGAACTCACTTTACTTTTAATGGCCATCCCAAAATACACGCGGCCTGTTTGATTTCATTGACTGATTTATAGGAGCAAATATAAAAGAGGATTGTGAATGTTTGAAGGTTACTACACAGAGTCTCCGTTTGACAATACATTATGAATACTATTACATGCATCACATTTAGCATCCAAGATTGGCAAATGATAAATAAAAAAAATCTATTGACTGTGGAAAGTAAATAAATACAACCCAGACTGTAAAAACCAAGCTAAAGTTATTTTATAGTTTCATTAAATATCATCATAATGCGAAGAACATTCTGTAAAACAGGACGCCCAAACCAGATGTGGTGATAATACTAATGCTACAGGCAAAAAAAAATCAATGTTGGATCCTGGTCACATTTGTACTACTTTGGAAAATCAAAGCCTCACATATAAAATAACTTGTTTACAGAAAGATCTGTTCTTTTTTCGGATAAAAGGCATCCCAACCTTTGTGACCAGAATGAATTAGCCTGTTTGTAGTGTCTGCTATTTAAGTCCCGCTCGCAATTAAAAAGCTTTCATCTGCTTTCATCAAAGAAAGCAACACAAGACTCTCAAATGGCACCCTTGAGTCTTCATCTTGCTCTCAAATATTCTGCATAGCGCTACTGCTGGCTGATGCTTGATCTCATTTCTTATGCATATTCTTACTGTGTTGGCTTTGAGTGTTGACTGCTTGCATGTGCTTACTGCTTTTCTGACCCTTAAGAGTTTGATTTGCATCTCTGAATAAAATCTTCAAGAGGTAGTGAATCGCCTTAGTCCACTGTGCTGCTTTATCTTTATCTAACCCTGCCTGGCACCTGTCTTGCTCAATAACACACAGTACCAACCAGGCGATGTCAGAGGAGACGTAAATAGTGTTGTTTTGTGCTTGGGGTATTTCTTAATGCTGGGGGAAGCACAGCGCCTTTTTAGGGCTTTAGTAATCAGTGGATTTTTCAGACATTTATTATTTATTTCTTCGTTGAAGAAGATTCAAATCTGATAAATGAATACTGATTGAATGTGTCCTTTAAAGATATGTGTAGATAGTATTTTTTTAGATGTTTAAGGAATAGTTAATTAAAAATATAATTTTCACATCCAAGTGTACTGTGACTTCTTTTCTTCAGCTGTCTCTGTAAGAACATGTTCTTTAAAAATGCTTGGTTGTCTTTAAAAAGTAATGAAATTGAAGCAGCAATTGTCTTGTTTTCCCTGTCATGATGTACAGTGAGGAAAATAAGTATTTAAACACGCTGCTATTTTGCAAGTTCTCCCACTTAGAAATCATGGAGGGGTCTGAAATTATTATCGTAGGTGCATGTCCACTGTGAGAGACATAATCCTAAAAAAAATCCAGAAATCACAATATATGATTTTTTAACTATTTATTTGTATGATACATCTGCAAATAAGTATTTGAACACCTGTCTATCAGCTAGAATTCTGACCCTCAAAGACCTGTTAGTCTGCCTTTAAAAGGTCCACCTCCACTCCATTTATTATCCTAAATTAGATTTACCAGTTTGAGGTTGTTAGCTGCATAAATTCAATTCAATTCAATTCAATTTTATTTATATAGCGCTTTTCACAAGTGTTAATTGTTGCAAAGCAGCTTTACATGAGAAGATGTAGAGGAGAACACAGAAAATCAATAGATAATATAAGAAGTAGAGAAAGCGGTTAAACCATACAAGCGAGCATATTAATAATGTAACGTATACAGTAAAGTGCTAAGTTAAGCCAAAGTTGGCTGACTCTCCCTGGGACTAAAAACCCTCTAAAGACACCTGTCCACCCCATACAATCAGTAAGAATCCAACTACTAACATGGAAATTGCCAAGCAGCTTGGTGAAAAAAAGGTCCACTGTTTGAGAATCCATGAGAAATGGAAGAAGCTAAACATGACTGTCAATCTCCCTCGGACTGAGGCTCCATGCAAGACCTCGTGGGGTCTCAATGATCCTAAGAAAGGTGAGAAATCAGCACCGAACTACACAGGAGGAGCTGGTCAATGACCTGAAAAGAGCTGGGACCACCGTTTCCAATGTTACTGTTGGTAATACACTAAGACGTCATGCTTTGAAATCATGCATTACCCTGCTTAAACCAGCACATGTCCAGGCCCATCTTAAGTTTGCCATGAGAGAAAGTCATGTGGTCAGACTTTTTGGTCATAATTCCACTAAACGTGTTTGGAGGAAGAAGAATGATGAGTACCATCCCAAGAACACCATCCCTACTGTGAAGCATGGGGGGGTAGAATCATGCTTTGGGGGTGTTTTTTCTGCAAATGGGACAGGGCGACTGCACTGTATTAAGGAGAGGATGACCGTGGGCCATGTATTGCGAGATTTTGGGGAACAACCTCCTTCCCTCAGTTAGAGCATTGAAGATGGGTCGAGGCTGGGTCTTCCAACATGACAATGACCTGAAGCACACAGCCAGGATAACCAAGGAGTGGCTCTGTAAGAAGCATATCAAGGTTCTGGCATGACCTAGCCAGTCTCCAGACCTAAACCCAATAGAGAATCTTTGAAGTGGGAGCTCAAACTCTGTGTTTCTCAGTGACAGGCCAGAAACCTGATTGATCTAGAGAAGATCTGTGTGGAGAAGTGGGCCAAAATCCCTCCTGCAGTGTGTGCAAACCTGGTGAAAAACTGTAATTGCAAACAAAGGCTACTGTACCAAAAATTAACACTGACTTTCTCCGGTGTTCAATACTTATTTTTTATGTCTCTCACAGTGGACATGCACCTACAATGACAATTAAAGACCCCTCCATGATTTCTAAGTGGGAGAACTTAGCAAAATAGCAGGGTGTTTAAATACTTATTTTCCTCACTGTATATCCGAGTGAAAGGCTTATGAAATGAGAAAAAGAGTAGGGCGGGACTTGATTTCTGTCTAGTGAGAACTGATTGGATCGTTGTAAGTTGGGTCATGTTGCTAATTGCTAATCGCTGTGATCTTTTCCCCAGTCTTGCCTCGTGGCATTCCTCATGACAGGAAGTAAAGAGTGATTGATTTTAGCAGGGGATTGACATTTTTGATTATTAATTATTAAAATAATTATAAACATATTATTATTCCTTAATATTATTATTCCTTAATATTTTTAATTTCATGGTGAATTTACCCCATGGCTGGGTAAATATTGGACAAAACACACCCCTTGGGTAAAAATGACCCAATGTTGGGTTGTTGTTACTCAGCTATGGGTTGTAAAAACAGTACTCTTGAACTGTAAAGAAAACAAACATTCAATATTACCCCTCAAATGTAATATGGCTGCACATCAATAACTTTAAATCTTATTGGTTCTCGCATGGCTTGAAACTAGTTGTTATATTTATTCATAAGACGGACCAATAAGATTGATCAAAGTGCTACAAAAATAAATTGAATACAACTTTTTATGTAAACATGCAATTTTTTTATTCTATATGTAATGTGTTTCAGTATATTCAGAGCTCAATGGGCTGGTGTAGGTTGGACACAGTTTTGCACAGTACAGAATAAACGCTTGACTCTGTAAGACTTAAATAATAGTATCCACTGAAGGCAAAGAAGTACATGTACATGCTTTTGAAACCTTTATTTTGTCTTTCTTTTTGTGTCCTTGAAAGATTCAATGAGTACAAATCATCTACCGGCAAGATGAAAGAGGATGACTTTGATGCTTGTTGAGTTTAATGACTAAAAAAGATTACGTAAATCCTAAATCTTTTTTTTTTTTAAGAAGATGGTTAAATAGTTTAAAATAGAGACTAGCACACAATAAAAATCTTGCCTTGGAGACACAAGAAGACATTGACAAGCACTTTTTTAGATGAGAGTTGCTCTTTAAAAGTTTATGTGTGAATTAGGGAGGCACAGATTTTGTGTTTAGTTAGGTATTACATAATTTTGCTAATTTTTTTAAAAGCAATTTTACTGTCAGTGTAATTTATATAACTTTTTTAAAATTTGTTTTATCCACATTATTTTTGTTCTTTTTGTTTGTGCTCCTGTATAACGCAGTGGTAGAGCTAGAGTTGTCACAGTTATTACATTTGGCTGACGGTTAATTGCCTAATCAATTTTGCCGATTATGACGATTAATTGTCTGTTTTTTTGCTTTGACATTTAATTCTCATACATTTTTTTGTTTGTTCATGAAAAATATGTCACACATTGTTGTGATTATTTAAATAAAATCTTTTGCAAGGTTTATCTGGAAGTAAATATTAATACACATTACACATATTTAAAAATAATCTGATACCGTCTCGTTTATACAGGTGCTGCAGCTCCCCCTTGTGTTTTTTAGAGAGATGTGCAATCATTGCGGTGATCAGAAATCATCGCAATGAGGTCAAACAATCGCGATGAGACGATTGTTTAATCATTGTGACAGCCCTAGGTAGAGCATTGCAGTCAGTGCAATGTCAGGATTTGAACCCAGGGAAAAAATATCATAAATATACACCTTGTAATGCACTATTAGTCACTTTGGATTAAAACATCTGCCAAATGCATAAATGTAAATGTTTTGTACTGGTAGAGCGAGTTATACACTGTAGAAAGTGATACGTTGGATCAACTTAAAAAAATACTTCAATTGGTAACACTTATTTGTTTTAGTGAAAATACTTTGACAAATTTTAAGTTGATTAAACTTTTCTTTTTTTAACAGAAGAAAAATAATCTTCGCACACTGGATGAGAGGTGCCGCGCCATGAATCTAAAAACAAAATACATTATTTTCTATGAATGTACACACCCCGGTGGCGGCTGTCCACTTTGACTCAGGATGCTGTTCAAATCCCTGTCAGGCCACAGAGCGCCAACATTAAATAACATCATATTTTTTCCAAAATTGTTAGCGATTAACCTTGGCTGCTAACGTATACTGTTTTGCATTTTGAAGTAAACGCTATCTGAAAAAGCTTGTGCTATTTAACGTGCACTTCCGGTGTATGATACCTCCGAGTTGTCCTAGATGCTTCTTGTCCAGTGTGCGCCTGCTTTACATTTTATTGCTTGCTCTTATGCCGCGACCAACTGCACTGTCGCGGTGCTGACCGATCCACAATTCAGTTCGGCATCGCATGACGTCACCCATTAAAAGTGAATGGGAAGCGTCAACGCTTACGCCCTGTGTAAATGCATCGTTAAGAATGAGATGCAGACTTTAGATTTACTCAGTCAACTGGTACGGGATATAATGTAGTTTTTATGATAAAGTTTATCCACAGCTTAACCTAAAATTATAGTATAAATTATTGAAATGGATCTTTGGTGAAAATCATTTGAAATATGTGATGCGATAGTTATGTCATTAAGCGTTTGGTGAGGTACTTGCACTTAATTCAATGACAATGCTTTGTTTACGGTCAAATTAAACATTCACTATAGACGGTTTCAGCAGTAACAACATAAACAAGCAGCTGTCGCGGTCCGCACGTAACTTCCGGGAAACTCCGCTAATAATAAATAACAACAAAGTTCTTTAAACGTAGTTTATTTATATAACAAGCAAAATACAACAGATAGATTGTCTAGGAAACCAAAACATTTGTTATTTTCGACGAGGCATTTGTTCAAGAGATCAGTTTAGCAAGTAGTCAGACCATTAAAAAAACGAAACCGGAAGTAAAGTTCGGATCCAGACATGTATTACGTGCGTCCGATGAAACTGTCTATACAAAAATGAACATTTTACCATTAAAACATATATGTGATATCTAATGTGCTTTACAGTCACTGTAAAATTTGCAGGACTGTGAAAAGCAAATAAATGTTTGAACACACTGTGTTTTTTTATTAAATTATTTGGTTGGTGTTTAGTGGTATTAGCGGAACAATTAACAAAACAGAAAGAACACCAATAACACCAAAAGAGGTGTTATGTGCTTGCAGTCTGCCATTTTGGGAAAATAGAGAAAACATTTATTTTTTATTGCATAACATTTATGTTGGTGGCAATGGATTTGATCTTTTATGAGAGTAGAAAATATGTGACCCATGTTGGCAGATTGAGTCAGCATGAGGACATTTTCAAAAATGAGTTGTTTGACATTCTCTTATAAAAAACTTTAAAACAATGCATGATTTGTTGGAAGCTGACAAAAAATGGCAAAGCTACACCAGTGTTTTCACACTCTTGAATAAATCACCCATTTTTACAAAAAATATGAAGCGTTACTAATATTACTTTTACTTTTATTTTCGACTAAAACTTTTGCGAATGAGCCATTAATATGTCCATGTAGGACACTGCAGATGTCGTTGCTTATGTCCATGACTATATGAAGAGTTTGGTTCCAAAACGCAATAAACGCCATTTTTGAAAAAAATGAGTTACTGCCAAAATCAGTATTATATCAGGTCATTAATTAAAAGTAAATTCTTAATTTTACGCAAAATCCAATACCCGCCGTGATATTCTGTCATCTTTTCTCCCTTTTTTCCCAAAATGCGACAAACGCCACTCCTCCTTTTTTACAGAACGCAATAAATCCATTCCTGATATTACAGCCCACCAGTCACGCAATGTAAACAAACAATGGCGGCGCGCTGAGTACACGGAGTCCTAGTTTTCCTCATCTACTTTGTACTTCGTGATCAACAAACAAAACAAAATAATACTTTAATTGCATTAATAAACCTGTGATGGTTTTCTGTGATGGGAAAGAAACGTAAGCCATCAACATCTAATAATTTCCGCGAGAGGCACTCGGTTGCTTGTTCTCCCGACATCATCAAGCTTCTCATGCTAAAACATTGACCCCAGAGGATCTTATGAAAACTTTACATTATTTTACTCAAAGTCAATGAAAATCGAGCAGGACCAAAACATTTTACAGCTGATCGCTGTGAAAATGTAAAGAGACGACGTCAAGTATAACCGCAGCAATGACAGTGTTTTTAATATAACAAAGTAAGTGTGTTGGTTAATGCCATTAATGTTTATTTTTAATCATTGTATACCACTTGTCAACTAAATAAATATAAAATGGTAAAGATGAATGCACATTTATACATTGATTTAATAGATTTATAGCATTTTGAAATAAAAAACTGTCATGGATTTATTGCATTTTGTGGAAAAAATAATTCGTTTTTATAATAAATCTTTGAAAATCAAGTTATGGATTTGAATTTTTAATGTTATTATAACCTAAAGATGCTATGTGAAAGTTTGTAACAGAAAATAGTGGTTTTCAACTTTCTTGGTATAGAAAACATGTTTTTACCGAAATTTGTCAAAATGGATTTATTGCGTTTTGGAACCAAACTCTTCAAATGTTGTTTGCAGAGTTAGTCATAAACAATATTGTAAGATATCAATAATGACATATATTATGAAGCTAATGTGGTCTAGTGTTTTGTATCTTGCACTGTTTATGTTTATAGCAGCATCAAATGGGCTTGTTATTTGTTTGTTTGAGTGCCCTGACTAAGGCGGGCATGACATTGGCTCAACCAATCTGATAAGGCCGACCAATGGACGACAAATAAAGTGTTTGACACATATGTATTGCAGCATTAAATAATTCCGATTTGTACAGGAATTACAGTTTTGTACATGAATTACACACTGCAGCTTTAAAAAGTCAGGACAAACACCTCAGGACCTCAACATCTTTCCCTTACTATCTCCAACAACTCAAGAAAATATTTTTTGATTCTTGAAAATCATTGCGACCCACGGACTAATGTTAGTCATCAATACACCTTAACCTCTTTTATTATAATTTGGGTCTTTGGCCTTCAATTTATTATTCAGTGAGTAAAAGCCTAGTCAACTGATTCAGTGGCGTAAATGAAATTACAGCTTTAATCAAGTTAACAGTGAAATATAACCTGTTCAGCTGTGTCCCCCAGGTACCATAAAAGTGCTTTAATAGATCAGCTGGTGCTTTAACATCATATAGCATTCGGCTCCACAGTGTCTAGGCATGAGCTGGTGTTAATTACATCAGGTTTCTTGATGTATTGATGGAAAGGCTGTTGTGTTTCAGCACCCCTCACCCTGCCACAATCAAACTGATGAATCTTGTCAGCAGGATAAACCAAGAGCTTTTAAAGGCATCTAACACAACATCCAAGTGTGTTTGAAGCCAAAAGAGATGATGGAAAATGGATAAAGTACAGCTGAAGGTCTTTGATGTTTTGTTCAATTTTTGTAAAGTAATTTCAAACCGACAGACTTCCTGCTGTTATACAGAATCATGCGGTGATGCTGAGCCTTCACTCAGGCAATTTTGAGTAACATACTGTATGAACTCTTAAGAAAATGGTTTTATTCCTGTTAGGCAAATAACTTTATGTTTTAAGTAGAGCATAAGGTCATTATTTCTTTCACTAGTTCTAATTTCTACTCATTTTGCTTTAGCTATACCCTCACAGGCCCATTAACTCATTCCCCACCAGCCATTTTTTGAAAAGTTGCCCATCAGCATTTTTTGTGATTTTCACAAAAGTTTCACAAAATGCCTTCAAGGAAAATTTTCTTCTATAAATATAGACAGTTTCAGCAGTAACAACATAAACAAGCGGCTGTCGCAGTCCGCACGTAACTTCGGGTAAACTCCGCTAATGATAAATAACTACAAAGTACTTTAAAAGTATTTTATTTATATAACAAGCAAAAAACAACACATAGATTACCTAGGAAACCAAAACATTTGTTATTTTCAACGAGGAATTTGTTCTAGAGATCAGTTTAGCAACTAGACAGACCATTAAAAAAAACGAAACCGGAAGTAAGGTTCGGATCCAGACGTGCACTGTAAAAAAAATCTGTAGAAATTGCAGCTGAGTTGCCGGTAACTTACGGTAGATTTAAATTTATGTTATTTTCTGGGAACATTTTGTTCAAAGTTAAATGAACATTAAACATTTACAAGTCTTTGTCTTTACATAATAAAACTAAAAAAACAGCATCAATCAAAACATTCTGGGAAACAAAATCTGAAGAAAAAGGTTGATGATGATTTCTGGTTCCCAGAATGCTTTGCGTGAGGCCGTTATTGTATAGTTTTATTCTGTAAAAACAAAGACTTGTCAATATTCAAAATTTATTTAACTATGAACAAACTCTTGCCAGTAAATAACAAAATTAAAATCTACGGTAAAATACCGGCAACCCAGCTGCAATTACATTGTAATTTCTACAGATTTTTTACAGTGTGTATCACGTGCGTCCGATGAAACCGTCTATATAAACATACAAACATATCAAATGAAAGAACAGACCCTCTGCTTTAAAACAAACAAACAAACAAACAAAAAGGAAAAAAAATGTTTCATCCTATCTATATTTTTTTCTGCTTATAAACTGTTAAATATGGGTAGTTTTCTTTAAAAATATTTTTTTTGCAAAAAGCTAAAATAATTGTATTTTGTGAAAGAATTTAGTTAGAGATCAGATTCAGAAGGATTATCAAAACATACACAGAGTTTAAAATTAGTAAATAACGTTTTGGCTTCAGTTTTTTTCATAAATTGGGTAAGTGCGGTATTGCAGATTAACATAAAAATTCATCAGGAACACGTTTTTTATGCAAATGTTTTCTTTTATTTGACAAGATAACTCATCAATGGCGGGGAAAGAGTTAATAATTATAAATGATATGCTAAGTTTATTATTTCCTGTAAATGAAAATTCTGCTACAGGTGTTAACAACACAAATTGTTTAAAAAAATCCACACATATTTTGAGTATTTAAAAATAAATCCACTAATATTTAAACTTTTCACAAATGTAAACAAATTGGTTAAGCTGGGTATTACAAAAAAACGTATTGTTAATTTACAGTAACATTTAATTTGTTGACATACATTAGGTAACATAAACTAGCGATGCACATTCAATGAACAATATTAATGAACAATGATTTAATTTCTACATTTACATTTTTTTTAATTTAATTTTTAATAAAAATTGTATTTTAAAATGAGCAAATGAACTAAAGGGAACAAACTGGCAGGTACCAAAGATATTTGATATAACAATATTGGTCACTGCTACTACTATAAATAAGGGATATTGCAACGCTCAGTATGGCCGCTCTGGCGACTGAAGTTCCGCCTTTTATTTGAAAGAACCGATCAGACTGACAATTGTTTGGGGAGGGGCTCTAAATCAGCGCATTCGCAGTAGTCATATGGGGGTTGTCTCATAACCGCATGGGGTGGGTCATTAAAAACATCTAAAAAAACATTTATGCATGCAATTCCCTATAGCCTATATTAAATATTTGGAAAAGTATATTTTCATGTCTTATAAGGTTTTATAACTTTAATCACTAATGCGCAGTATATGAAGCTCGAAAAAGGTGTTTTGTAGTGCAATTTGAGCTTAAGAAACAAAAGTTACAGTTGATGTCAGGTTTACGCCTATTGACAATTTCATTGATTGTACTTCGTTTGATAATTTAAAGTGTAGTCACAATTAAAAACAGTAAGTCAACATCTTGTAAAGACAATTTTATAATACTTAAAAATATTAAGTTAGCACATTTTATACAGGTCTCTATTTTGTATGTTAGCAAAACAAAAGCATTTGCTGAAACTGCTTTATTATTGGTGCTATCAGCGTGGCTGGGAATGTACTAGTTGAATAAGTTTATGCATGTATTGAATGATATTAGTAATGCATAGTCATTATTTTACGGTAGCTTCTGATCTCATATGTTCATGCAGTGTGCATGGAAATCATTCTGCTCTTGGCATATGCCAGCTGGGAAAACCAGCGACCTTGTTTATCCCCCTCTGAATTCTCATCTTCTGAAATTTCAGGGAGTTGCCCACCTTTATCGTTAATTAACTAAAGAGGGTAATATAATTTAGGGCTGATTTATATTCAAGATCCTCCCCTCCTCATATTCACGCAGTCAATATCCGGTTTAATTTATGCTAGATGCTAAACCAGTTTAAATCATTATGTCTTTTTTAGTGTCTTGCTAATTCAGAGCTCCAACATTGAGAAAATAAATGCTTGGTCTTTATAGCATTGCAGGTTTTATGCCATTTCCCACCTGTCAGCTGTCTACCTGAGATAGCGTTTATTTTGTGTGTGGCTCACCCTGATCTTTACCGTGTGATTGATACCGCTACATAAATGCATAGAAACTGGTCTCCATGGCTGCAGATGACATTTGCTCGATTATGGGATGGCACTGTGGCATTTGCTAGTGAGTGGGTAACCAGGCAAGCAGAGCTCCATTCCAGGTTGCTATAAGGTTTATCGTTTTTTGGTTTAGGTTGCAAATTGATTTATCTTTGGTTGGCATAGCCACAGTTATAGATTTGGTTATGATTTCTGTATTTGCAAAACGAAGGATTTAAAGAATCACTTATAGAGGAAAAAAATATTATTTTTTTTGTGCACTGATAATGCCCAGTAGTGCATGTACTTTTCTAAAATGTCATAATACATTGTATATTTTATTTTATTACATGGCTTATTGGAATTAGGGATGCAGCGATTAACCGGTTTCACTATTAACCGTGCTTTAAAATGTCATGTAAAGCCTCCACTACACTGTGTGTTTTTGTTTCACGCACGCACACACAAAGCAAGGGTCTCATTTATAAAGCGTGTGTACGCACAAAACGTGGATGGAAACGTGCATACGACAGTTTCCACGCAAAGGTTGTGATCTATAAAAAACAAATTTAGTGGGAGAATGGGTTTGCAGGGTGGGGTCTGAGAATGATTCATGTACGCACACTTGCAGGTGATCTGTGATTTTAAAGAGAACATTGCTTCGTTTTATACATTTTAATATTTTTTGGATAATGCCATTTTTGGCTTTTTGTGCGTACGTAGACTTTTAGTAAGGTAGTTTTACAAATGCGACCCCAGATCCACGAACCACCAAGAGGCGCGTGCGTCATGATGCAGACTGGTTGGCGCATAAAGCTCCACGTTTCAAAAGAATATGTGCGCATGACGTGTCTCTTGTTGTTCGTGCATCTGGTTTGTGTGTGTGTGTGTGTGTGCACCTGAATGCGTACGTGAAAGAGCCAAACTCCAATCAAAATTAAAAACCTGCTCGCGGATCAAACCCGGGCGGCGCTCCTGGTGGTCTGACTGACTGCATTTAATTACATTGAATTATTTTAACGTGTTAATGAATAATGAATTGATAGCATGAGTTAACACATTAATGCTGCCAGCCCTAAAATGTATATTTGGTTTTTGTGTAATATTAAGCTACACCTGTCATAATGACTCGCAGTACCTGGTCCAGGATGACCCTGTTATTATTCGTTTTGAGAGGCTCTTATCAGTTTTACTAATACTTCAAACAAACCAAAATAATAGACACATTTATTAAGTCCAAATGTAAAATTACATTTATTCAAAAGATCATTAAAATGAATACAGGTTTCAAAAGGCACCTATACTGTTTAAGTCAAAAGCCAGCTAGGTTATTATTATTATAATTTATCCAAGAATTGTAGAAAAAAATACATAAACTGAAAATACAAAAGAATTTAGCAATTGTTCAAAAATGTATTCATGTGATTTTATACATTAATGTTGTAAAATAAATGAATCCATAATAACCGTAATAACCGTACAACCATGTTTATTTAAAAGACTATAAACGTACCATCAAAATCTATAATCGTTGCATCCCTAATTTGAATGCTTGATTCTTATTGGCATGTCGTGACTCGCAAGTTTGTTATTCTCAGTTTAAGTAATATAAGGTTGGATTCGGTAACTTACACACCTATCTCAGAAATCGAAAAAAATTAAGATGAAGAAATTTACTTCCATGAATATCTTAACCAAACCCCATCAAAGCTTTTCACAAATTCACAGGAGATCTTCTGACAGTAAGAGAAAAAGACCAAAAGCACATATAGCTTAGCCCTGCATAAATATGTAAAGTAGCCATGTTACAATGAACCCCGCGTTAGTTTGTGGCCTGCTCACCCCTACATAAGGCATTTGAAAAAGAGAACTAAAATGTGAACCTGGACTACAAAACCAGTCATATTTAAAATATATATATATATAAATAAATAACTAAGCTAAATAAATAATTACATATTTGTGGTTTATTAGGTGACAATATTGGCCAAGATGCAACTATTTGAAAATCTGGAATCTGAAGGTTCAGAAAATGTTGAATATTTAAAAATGTAATATTTCAACATTTTTTTTTTAAATATTTAACGGTAGGAAATTTACAAAATATCTCCATGGAACATGATCTTTACTTAATATGCTAATGATTTCTGGCATAAGATAAAGATCATTTTGACCCAGTGAATTGTTGGCTTTTGTGATTTATGACTGGTTTTGTGGTCCAGGGTCACTTATAAACAAAGACGTCCAGGTAAAATGTTTACCAAAGTTTTAATGTGACCTTTATAAAACATTTGTGACACCCATACAAATTCTACCAATAAAATCCACATATTTAAAAACACCTTTACTCCTATACTTGTTTTTTTCAAGTGTCTGATGAATGAACAGGTTTCTCTTTCATGTACCTCTTTAAAGCCTGTTTCTTCAGAGAATGCTTTCCTCTTGAGACTGTGGCCTTCACAGAAATGCATCACATTTTATAACCATCAGTGTTTCTGTCCATTTCACTCTGTTGCTCTGTCATCTGCTTCTGTTAACTTTAATTGTAATCGACTCTGGCGGCTTAACTCGTGAGAGACTGAATAGCAAGAGATATCTTTCAGGTTAATAATGAATTTTGGTTTCAAGTGTAAGTGTCTGGTGGTTTGGGAGATCTTTCTGTACAGCTCTGCCTCCCGTCTCACACACCCACTTACATAGAGGTGCGTGGATGTGAATTTGTTGAGATGTGAGTGAATAGAGAGCCACAGGAATGACATATTTTTGACGAGTTTTTTTAATAGGGTTTTGGTAAACTCCGTATATAAGATCTTGGGTTAACATAAGCAGGGCTTTGAGCCAGATTTTTTTCCCAATTGGTTAATTTAGAACAGAAACAGTATTTTAATGTTTCTGGTTTTCGGTTCAACCCTAAAACTGACGTTCCTGAATTGGTTAATAACGTTCCATGTCAGCTGTGGAACGTATAAATAAGTAGGCTGATCATTAGGACATTAAACTTAAATTATTAGTCTACATAATTTTCTCTATCTTGTCATCAGACATTAAAAAAGGAGGCTACATTATGTAAGCGGCATAACTGAAATACTGACATGCCTACATTTGTTTTAGCATTATACATGAATTAAAACAAGGATTCTGCCATGTCGTTTATTGGCAAATAATTTAAACAAATGTTTTTATTAGAAAAAGTATACTGTGCTATTTCCAGATAATTTTGTATGTGTCCTGTCAAGAACAGAAAGATTGTTCGCTTGCTTTTTGAAATGCGTCTCTCCGTGTATGCACTTTTGAGTACACTTAAACACGCGCACACACACAGAAGGATTCCAAACGCCGCTTCTGGAAGAAGATCCAGCCTAAAGGCCGGGGTATACCTTTTGTCTGCGTCCGGCTCTCGCCCGCACGCGTCCGCGCAGTTTTCCAAGTATACTCCCCGCGGCTACACGCGGATGGCCGCGTTCGACACTATACGCAATACAAATGATTTCTTATTCAAATTATTACTCTACCAGGCCGTCAGTGCAGCACTGATTTGGCGACATTTACAGTGATGTTTCTGGTTTTTGTACCGTGAACCGGTTCAAAGCCTTGAACATACATAAGCCCAATATATTTTTACATTTTATTCTCTGACATTAAACACATTATTAATACCCACACAAAGCTGTGTCTTTAAAAAGGCGGATGCTAACAAGTTGGCTCAGTCAGGGAATTTAAACTTCAATATGCATGAAGATCTCAAAAACAATTAAAGATGGACCCAATTACCAGTCATCCACAGAGTATTACCTTATCAAGAAACATGTTTTTAAATGTGTTTAATAAAGTATGAAAGGTTGGTGGTAATTACATTTATATTGAGAGACCGTGGTGTAGTTCGCTTGTAGCCTAATGTTAGCTTTTTATTTCTAGTAAACTCATTTAGACTTCAAATTTCATAAAAGTTGTGCTAATCTGTAAAGATTATCTTGTTGGACAAAAACAATTAAGTGTCATAAACTTTTGTTAAACACAGACCTTATTTTTTGTGATTAATCCAAAAGACTGGGATAAATTAATGGGCTTTTTGGTGAGGGAACAGTGTCTTTTTTGTCATCCCTGCGGCGCTCCATTTGTGTTCCATTTTAATTCAAGATCAGGCAACCTCCCAGCTAAACCAGCACCTGGCCGGGTTGGGAAGATAAGTAAATCTGCTAAGATAAGTAAATAGCTTTAGGCCATGATTATATGATATACTAAATTTGATATACCATTTGCAATGTTCAAAGAAACCTACACTCACTTAAAGGATTATTAGGAACACCTGTTCAATTTCTCATTAATGTAATGGTGGGGGGGATGTTTTTTTGGCACACTTTAGGCCCCTTAGTGCCAATTGGGCATTGTTTAAATGCCACGGCCTACCTGAGCATTGTTTCTGACATTGTTTCCATCCCTTTATGACCACCATGTACTCATCCTCTGATGGCTACTTCCAGCAGGATAATGCACCATGTCACAAAGCTCGAATCATTTCAAATTGGTTTCTTGAACATGACAATGAGTTCACTGTACTAAAATGGCCCCCACAGTCACCAGATCTCAACCCAATAGAGCATCTTTGGGATGTGGTGGAACGGGAGATTCGTGCCCTGGATGTGCATCCCACAAATCTACATCAACTGCAAGATGCTATCCTATCAATATGGGCCAACATTTCTAAAGAATGCTTTCAGCACCTTGTTGAATCAATGCCACGTAGAATTAAGGGAGTTCTGAAGGTGAAAGGAGGACAAACACAGTATTAGTATGGTGTTCCTAATAATCCTTTAGGTGAGTGTACATATCTGCTGCTTTTAACGCACTTTAGGTTTCACAGTTTTTGCTCAGTCGTTTTCTCAGTGTTTGCATCCAGCACAATGACTCATAAACTCTTTTCACAAACAGTCGTTAAGCCTCACCATTGGTTGAATTTGATATACACATTCAGACGCACTTACCACTGGAAGCGTCCCCAAAGGGTCACCGCAGTGAAGCACCACGAGTTACCTCAAAAGGGAAGTGTAACAATGTATCTTTAAAGGTAACACGATGTAACCTTGCTCTCACTTGAAATGTGTCCCCACATTTAGTCCTTGAATTTGAGGGTATTGGACCTGGAAAGTCTTTGAAAGGTCCTTGAATTTGAAGTTATCTAAGGTGTGGGAACCCTGATTACAAACATTGAAGCTATAAATCAGGAGGCAGTCAGCAGGTGCTTTTTGTTCTTGATGTCCTGCTCTCATCTTTCTATCCTTCATTCTTTCTGCGTAGGCCCGTATCAGTTTGAGCACGAAGGGAACAGTTAATTTTTTTTTTTTATCCTCTGGCGTTTTATGTTATCAAGCAGGTGGTCATGTGTTCGTGACTTCTCATTAGCTTGGTCGCAGAGACACTCATGCAAGCTGCTCTTGACGACAGCCTCTCGGCAACAAGTTCCATGACAACCGCCTCTTCCTCTTGCAAATGGCATAAGCAGAATCCACTGATCATCGTAGGCACATCATCTCAATATACGACACTCTTCAAATAATAACATGCTTAGAGTTTTGCATGAGTGCCCAATTATACTGCGCTATCAGGTCATTGCTTACAAGCGAATGCGTGTGTTTAAGAGCGTTGTTACATCGGAAGAATGGTGTGACACGATTTAAGGAGGCGAAAAGCTTGGTGTGAATTAAGAGAGTCATTGCAAGTTGATTGCTTCACAGTAGGTCTTTTTCTGTAAATACTTTATGGCGCTTTCATGCAAGCTATTTATTAGTGGCGTGGAGGATGAAGATCAAGCAATGCACTGTGGGATAGCGGGTAGGAGAAATATCATTAATCTGCAAAACAGTTTTGGCACTTTTGATTGTGTTGGAACGGAGCGTTGCGCGAAAATGGAAATTTCCATAAATGCTTATTCAAAGCGCCGCATCACAGACACACATGGACACATAGACACAGACTTTCTGCCGTCAGCGGCTCTCTTATCTCATTTGTACAGTGCTGTTGTCCATCTGTACTCCATCTGTCTGTAAATAGTGAAGAAACCGATAAACATTGAACGACATGTCCTTTCTGTTAGCTTGGCTTTTTGTAAGCTGTGCACTGATACACAGAGAACCAAACTCTTGAAATCTCTCTAGCCTGACAGTCTGATGATTACTGCCCTCATGAAACAAACACTTTGTTTTGGACTGTTGTCCAACAGACACTTAAACCCTGAAGATGTTTGGATTGCATGTAAATGAATCGTGAAAGTTTAACATTTTTCCTGAGACTTTGTTCATATTCTTTGACTGAGCATCACGTCACATTGGTTAAGGCTGTTCTTGTTGCTTAGCACTGCAGTAGAGCACTGCAACAACAGCACACAGTTTGTGGGATTAAATCACAGGAAACATACTGATAAAAATACTGGTCATTCCTTTGGATAAAAAAGTGTTTGCTTAATGCAAAAAAAATTTATTGTGTTAAATCTATTATATTCTAAATACAGTACAAGTACTAAACGCATAAGTGCAAGTACTAAACGCATAAGTGCAAGTACTAAACGCATAAGTGCAAGTACTAAACGCATAAGTGCAAGTACTAAACGCATAAGTGCAAGTACTAAACGCATAAGTGCAAGTACTAAACGCATAAGTGCAAGTACTAAACGCATAAGTGCAAGTACTAAACGCATAAGTGCAAGTACTAAACGCATAAGTGCAAGTACTAAACGCATAAGTGCAAGTACTAAACGCATAAGTGCAAGTACTAAACGCATAAGTGCAAGTACTAAACGCATAAGTGCAAGTACTAAACGCATAAGTGCAAGTACTAAACGCATAAGTGCAAGTACTAAACGCATAAGTGCAAGTACTAAACGCACAAGTGCAAGTACTAAACGCATAAGTGCAAGTACTAAACGCATAAGTGCAAGTACTAAACGCATAAGTGCAAGTACTAAACGCATAAGTGCAAGTACTAAACGCATAAGTGCAAGTACTAAACATATTAAGCATATTAAGGCTGGGTCAATTAATCATGCATTTATGCTTGCTATGGTTCTTAATGAATTACAGCAAAATGCAGCTACATACAAAAGACAAAAGCCAGAGGGTGCTCTCATGCAGAAACTCAATATGTGTTGCAGAAGAAGTACCATTTACAAGCAGCTCCAGGAAATGCCTAGAAGCATATTTATATCACTATTTTTCTAATCTTTCAGGTATTTTCGTGATAATAAATAGGGGTGTGCAAAAAAATCGATTCACATTTGAATCGCGATTTCAAGTTTTGCCGATTCAGAATCGATTAATAGAATTCCAAAAATCAATTCATATATTTTTTGTAATGCCGTGTTACTATTGTCCTGAACTGAGTTTATCTCAGTATTCCCATAGATGGCGCTGCGGCGAATTCACACTGACGCCTGCACACTCTTGTCACAGTGTTTCCCACACATTGACTTTACTTATGGCCGTGCTGCCTAGGTATATTAACAAGTGCCCAATTATGTCTGGCATCAAATTTCGTCTTTTTTGTTTTTCCGTGATGATGACACTCTTTAATAATGACATTTTGTGTGCGACATGATGAGTTCAGTGTGCGTTCACGTGCTCTCTGTTTCTCAATGAATTGGGATGCGACGCAAACAAGCTCGTGTCACATTGTATCCTTCATGTTTCTGAACTTGAGCAGAGTTTTTTTACCATTAGAGGACTTCACGGAGCACCCGCGGCCGTATGGTTCCGGGTTTGTATTTGAAATGGTCAGTCGCATCGGGGTCGGTCCTAGTTTAATTACTTTGGGTCCCAAGTCTGATTAATATTGTGTGTAAAACCCGAGTTGATCGGAGAATGGCCGTGAGTGCTACCACGCTAAAGCTCGTGTGCAGTTTCAGCGTGCCTGCGGTTTCTATGGTGATAACAACTGGATCTTGTTTTGAAAGTCACGACCAATCTAAAATCTAAAAAGTTTGCACAGAGATAGGAGCAAAAGACAATGTTAATGTTAAGCCTATTGCACTGAACGAGCAAAGCTCAAGCTGACTCAAGATTTACAAAACGCAAAGCTGTAATGTAAAGTCCCCTGTCACTGGGACATCAAGTAGACTTTTGAATCTGAAATAATGAGTGGATTAAGCTTTTTTTGATCGGCAAGAGAGAAATAGAAAGAGAGGCACTTTTCCTGCTTCTGCTCTATCTAATAGAAATAATAACCATTATAACACCAGTCACATTTGTAATCTATAGACCTGCACTGTCTATCATTAATATGCTATATTATTGTATTTAATAGAGTTTGATAAAAGGGGTCATCTAATTGCTTCATATCAGTTTTATTTTTGCATAAAGACATAAAGTAATATCAAACTACATTTAATTTGTTGTGTTTTTTTTTTCTTTAAAATTGTATATCTACTACAAGTCACATAGGAAAAAGTAAATTACATTTACATACTGTGAATCGTTTTTTTAAAATCGAGAATTGTTTTTGAATCGAAAATCGAGTTTAAATCGAATCTTGAGAGAAAAAAAAATCGTAATCGAATCGTGAAATTTTCTGAATCGTGCACCCCTATTATTAAAGCAGATTTATAATAATTATGTTTGACGAGTGTTGCCTTTTGAAATGCATGTTATAAACGACTCATACTCAGTTTTTTTTAATTAATGAGGACTTCCTACTGATCAAAGACCAACAATACATGAAAGAGCTGTGCATAACATCGCCTTTGCGAATCAAAATTGATTCAGACAGGTATTATTAGTATGAAATGCGATTAATCATCCCATATCACATATGCATTTGGGAAATCAGCCTTAGCAGCTACGTGTCTGGAACTGTGGCATCTATGTATGTACATGTGGTTCGACCTGGTGTGATTGAGTAGAGGCAGAAAATCGTGAATTGGATAATTGGTGCTCTTTAAATGCCAAGCTCCAGTTCTGGTAATTCTATTAAACTTCATCCCCATCTTTGATTTCTTTAATAACTACTTTACCTCCAGTATTTATTATTTTATTATTTGGAACAGGCTTTAGATCTGCACTCTAAGAAAAACGATATATATATTTATATATATATATATATATATATATATATATATATATATATATATATATATATATATATATATATATATATATTTATATATATATATATATATATATATATATATATATATTTATATATATATAAATATATATATATATATATATATATATATATATATTTATATATATATATAAAATACTGGAAATCTATCCACGTTATTTAATTGAACTTAGTAAACAACGCATACATAATTTATAATTGCATTGTTCTGATTATGTCATCATGGGTAACATGACCGTGAACATGACAGATGCAGCATGTCAGAAATTTATTTATACGTCACCCACACATACTTTATAAACACATACTGTTTTAAAGATAAACTAGCTTATCTAATTCAGTTTGCACTGTCACAGTACACGATTTCGAATGCAGCGATAGACTATCGTAACAAAATTATAGTGTATACCGAAGTGATAAAAATTTACAGCCTCTTATTATTTATATACATTTGTCCTACAGGACACAATTTAAAGAATAAACATTTAATACATTGAAAAATTACCTGCAAGGTTTTTGTGTTCCTTCCCATTAATTTTCTCTATACAAGTGACCCACATGAACTTTGGTAGTGTATATTCGGTACTATAATTGTTCATGAAAAATGCCAGGAGGCTACCGCTATTAAGATTATTAACAGTAATGTAGGAATCCAAAGCTTGTGGTGTGTGTGTGTGAAGCCTCATTAACCGGCGGTCACACTACTGGGACATTACGGCCAGGATGTGTGTGCACTGTTAAAATCTCTCGCAGTGTTAATCGGTAACACATTTGAGACGTGTCTCGGCAGTACACTAATTAACCGTTGGATGAGTATGCAGCTGCCGAGGTGCTTCTTACCCTTCAGTGTAGGAGTAAAAGTTAATCTGCTGTATGTAGTTGTGTGTTTGCTGCATGATAACATGAAAGGGAATAAATAAACTTCACCAATGACTCAGTCCACGGCTCACCCCTCGCTTTTAAAATGCATAGAGAAGCTATGGTAGCCGCCACCGGACAAACATGTCAACATCGGAGACAACTTAGTAAAAAAATTGGCCGTTAAGGGCTTCTGTAGAAACATGGCGGCACAAAATGGCGACCTCCATGTAAGGGGACCCTCTGTGTATGTAGATAAAAAGGTCTCGTTCTAAGGTAATAAACACATAACGGTTCATTATGAAAAGTCTTTATACACCCCTGATAATATAGTTTAGTATATTATTTTGCATTTCAGTCAAAAGATCCTTCTAAAAACTACACACTGCACCTTTAAACTGGTTTCATATATTGACGATTTTGGAACCAGACACAAGGGGTCTGTCAATACAGGCAGTGAACGTATATGTAGATGATATATATAGCTTATATCATCTACAGTAGGCAGGGACCTTCCACCGGTTAGATCTACTGATTTTTTTTAGCATTTTGATGGGACTCTGCAGCTGCAGGATGGATATTTATGCAAATGTATTTTCTGTGTTCTGTCAGATTAAATCAAATAAGGTTTGAAAGAGAGAAGCTGAATTAAGGATGACTGTCATTTTGTTGAATTTTACCATCTGTCTAGCCATAATTTAAGTCTTATATTTCAAAATAATTTCGGATGCTTTGTTTAGCATGATATTGGAAATTTTACATGAAGACTCAAGTTAAATCTGCTTAGTGTCTCTCTTATTTGAAAAGATTTGCACTTAAAAAAAATAGCAGCCAACATTATATTTTTCACGCCATTCCAGCATCTATGGCTATATATTAATAGCGAGAACTGTTTAATCCATACACAAGTTAATCCATACACAGGTTGGGGGAGGGGCAATTTGGTATTCCCAATTTCACCTAACTAGCATATTTTTGGCCTGTGGGAGGAACCTGGAGTACCCAGAGTAAATCCCGCTGACACAGGGAGAACATGCAAACTATACACAGAAAGGCCATCTGACCTAGCCGGGGCTCGAACCGGGACCTTCTTGCTGTGAGACAACAGTGCATACATATCATGCTTTTCTATGTATGTGCATGATTAGTGTATTAGCAAAGTACTGGGCTATTTTTTCCTTGGAATACTCCTACTTGCATCTTCCTGCCATGCACGTGTATACATACATGTGTATATATAGACCACTAATGAAAGAAACGCATTATGATCAGAGATAGTGCAGGATTGCATATATTCTTCATATTCTCCTCTCAATAACCCTTCAACAATGATAAAAGCTCTCTTCATTTACCATAAAGATGGACATGGGCACAAAGTCATGCACATATGCTTGATTTAGACGTAATGTAACTGCTTTTCATATAGGCGCAGGCTAATCCACAGGTGCTGAGCTTTTAAATTTATTGCTGTGGAATTTGAAAAGCGAGGGTTTTGGATACTACAAGTGTTTGCTTTAAAATCTATTTTGTAGATACTGTATGCTGCTCTTGCTGGAGAAAACAACCAAAATATCGTCTTGCTAACTGATGAACTATGATGAGTGTTTAAGTATGTTTTTAATATAAGTTATGTTTTTTATTTAATCAAAAAGCTCATCGAAGCAACAAACCTTTCAGGTATCTAGATATTGCCTATTCATAATTCATTTTTAGACTCAACGGGCCATAATTAATCTGATTGATTTCTTGCCTCATGCATAGTTTAGTGAAGTCATTGATTTAAACTACCACAGTCTTTACTAATCACTTTATTGCAACTATCTTGTTTTTTTCTATCTTCACCAAAGTTACCCCTAATTTAACCTCAGGCCAAAATGTATCATATGGATTTTTAAGTCTTAGTTAGTAGCATGAAGTTGACTGTCCAAGGAAAAATTAGGTTGCTGCCATGGCACACACATGCCAATTGAAATGAAATCTGGTTGTGTTTAGACAGCATATGTTATAAGTTCAAATATAGGGGGCAGTCATAAGTTTTTGGGGGACTATCCCTTTAAAGCTCACATAACACACGCTGTTTCTGCATTTTTGATGTTAATCTGTAGTACCTATAGAGTAGTATTACATCCTTTATATCTCAGAAGAGTCTTTAGTTTAATTAGATTTATAAAAGAAAGATTAGCTTTACAGATTCTTTTCGTTAACGTACAAAAAAATAAAGAAGGAGGAGTTATACCGCGGGTGGAGCGAGTACGAGTCATGCAACACTATACAACACTGTTTTAACTTATGATTCACTACATGTTTGTGTCATTTATATAATATGCACGCGCCTATTTCCAACATACTGTAAGACAGAAGTCTTACTTACCGCATGCAACTCATGACCCCGTTGGGACTTTTCAATGAAATCCAGTGCATCGAACACACACGCAAAACTCCGCTGCTACCCCGGATATTAAACTATATCCATTGTTTTCATAAGGCTGGCTTTTTTCTCCTTACATCCAAAAACACACTTCTTCTTTCGTACCATTGTTGAGTTTTGAAATTAAACAAAGCTGTCACGTCATGTAATGTTTGTAAGTTCTAGCGTCTCCCGCTGATTGACGGGCGGGCGGGGTTTTCCGGGGGAAGTGCCCATAAAAATAAGTGATGCGTACAGAAACCCCTGAAACGTCAGGTGGACTCGTAATCAAAAAAATTTCCGAAACTTGTACGAACCCTGGCGAAGTGCATTTTAGGCACAGAAATACTCTGTAACACGCACAACTGCTTTTTTGACACTTTGCCTACGTTTAACTGTGTTAATTACTGATGCAACAATACACTTAGTTTACGGTTCAATACAATTTTCGGTTCTTGTCCACGGTTTTCGGTTCGGTTTAAGTTCTGATTCCTTTAATTACAGTTCTCTTTATTTTATGTAAATGCAAAAATCATCTTACATATTTCTAGTGTATTGATACAATAATATAAGATATAATTAAATAAAGACATATAAAAATGATATCTTATTCAAACTGGGGAACATGTGAATTCATTACATTACATAAATTGGCCATTTTTATACCTGTAGTAAATTAAACTTTACATTGTAAATGAAGGCTATACCTTACTGCACTACTGTTAAGTCCAACATCATGCTGTCTGTGTAGAAACCAAAAATGCGTTCCTCAATCAAGATTACTGGTGGGATTTATTTTAGCATCATGTGCATTCTCTTCTTGAGTAGAACTTTTTCATCTTGCGCGGAAGACGTGTTTGAGGCACATAACGCGCGTTTGCATCAATAACAAGCCCGATTTGCGTCATTCGCATTGCCCCACGCAAATTTGCATCTTTACATTGATGTTGTATGTAATCTACACGCGCAAGTAATTAATCCACACCTCAGATTTAAAAGACAATTGTACTGCTGCTTTTTGTTATCGTACTTCTGTTGAGTGTGTGCGCACGCGAATGAAATCTGACACCAGCATTGCAAGCAGAGTTCAAGCAGAGTTAAAGCAGCTAGTGCACAGTGATATCAACTCGCTGTGGCATTTAAAAGCATGCAGATCACGTGGGCGCGCACAATAACAAAAGTGCAGGGAATATAAAACTGACAGATTTGGATGGATAAACCGAAAAACCGCAATTCACATGCGCGTATTGCACCGTGGGGGTCGAACCGAACGGTTCAATAATGTATTGAGAATTGTGACATCCCTAGTGTTAATAAGTCAGAATGTATGAAATACCATTGAACCACCCCTTTAAGAGGTCGCACACCGAACAAGAAACACAGCGTTGCATCACTTCACATTTGATCACATTATTTTTTTATCATTGTTTGCACACCACCGATGTCTGTCCATGGTGCTTCACTTTGACTCTGTGCGGGTCGGGTGTGCGATACCCTAGACACAACACTCTGCTTCTCTCTCGGTGTGGATCCATTTTACTGTTCCCACTGTAGCCTTAACAGTTTTCCATCATTATGGACCGGGAGCCAAATCTACCACAGAGATTCCACAGAAGAAAAACACTGGCTCTCAATTGGCCCCTTAAACCTGCAGGTCACGTACTGTACCAGAAACTGGTAACGATTGAGACTGGAGGGCAGGATAGTACATTCACTGCATGAAGTTATCAGAACAACAACATCTCAGATGTAAGAGAAGTTTGCGGCGCCCGGAGCAAGAACCAGCAGCATTTTAGAAACACAGGTGGACCAGAGAACATTTTCTGATCTCATTTTCCCATTTGCTGCACCACTTCACTCAGTTTTTCTGTGCATAGACCTTGGAGCTTTGACCTTTATCATTGAAAAAATAACTATGGATAGAATAGCTTTAAAAAGTCAGGCTTAAATTCGTACTTATTGTATTTTTGCTATCATCACAACGCAAGGAAAAAGCAATGGATACACTTGAATAATTTCACATATCCACATACTGTAGCAGTGTTTCCCTGCAGGAGTTTCTTTTGTCAGTCATCTGCCTGCAGAGCCCCCTGCGGGACAGTAGGTAAAAAGCAGCCTGTGGTTGTGCGAAGCGGGTCATTTCTAATACTACTGTAAAAGTAGAACAGAGTGTTTCCATGTGCCCTAAAGGACAGTTTTGAGTTATTTATGGGCCAATTAGAGTGTGGGTGTCACCGTGACGACTGGTTGAGTTCAAATACCATTTTTTTGATGGAGAATCTATAAATTGCTCATTTGGAAATTCCCTTTGGACGTGGCCTGCAAAGATGTTGAGCTAAGCCATCACCATATGGACCATCAGACCCTGTTCATGAAGAATTTATGCATTTAGCAGACGCTTTTATCCAAAGCATCTTACATTTGCATTAGCAGTATACATTTTCTTCCATTTCCTAGGAATTAAACCCATATCCTTAGTGTTGCTAAAGGGCGATTTATAGTCGTGCGTAGGTCCTACGGCGTAGCTACGGCGTAGGCTATCCGTAGCCTGTGCGTAGCTCTGCGTAGCCTGACGCGCACCTCACAAAATTTCTAACAGCGCGTCGGCTCTACGCGGACCGTAAGCGCTATGATTGGTCCACCAGAACCCCTCCCGTCAGGTAAAAAAAACTGCGTCATAGGTATTTCCGTTTGAGACGGTGAAAACAAAGATGAGCCAAGTTGAGGAGTGATTTAACTCAAACTGAAACATAAGTCGCTGTTTATTTACTTCCATCATTGCTGGTCTTCTCAAATTATACACAACAAGTTGCTATTTCTTCTTCGTTTGTGGGTTTACTTGCTTAGCTTCTTCTTCTGTGATGACTTCTGGTGCTACTGTGGTTACACGCGTGATTACTGCCAACCAGCGGTTTCGCGTGTGTTTGCACGTCGACGCGGACGGCGACGCACAAGTAAAAATGAAAACCGACGCGGAACCTACGCCGTCGCTGCTACGCCGTAGGACCTACGCACGACTATAAATCGCCCTTAACACAGTACCGGTTGAGTTACAGGAACACTTATTCCTGATTCTAGTTCTTGATACTTGCCCAATGTTATGCTGGTATGTCATGTAGATAATCATTTATAGGTAAGCAATAAGGTACAAGAGGCTGTGCTGTATCGTGAATAAGTAACGGCTGAAGGGTGTTGTTAGGCACGACGCGAAGCGGAGCATTCCTTCCGCTGGAAAAAATAGTCCCCAACAACCTTCCAATGTGTAATATGCATGAAAGCTCAAATAAAACAACAAATCGTTCTCAAACTGATAAGTGTAGTTGCTAAGGGCGCAGTGATAAATAGAACGTTGGGTGAAGCGGTCATAGGCGTGTTTTATCGTAAATAAGTAACGGCTGAAGGGCGTTGTTAGGCACGACGCGAAGCGGAGCATTCCTTCCGCTGGAAAAAATAGTCCCCCAACAACCTTCCAATGCGTAATATGCATGAAAGCTCAAATAAAAACAACAAATCGTTCTCAAACTGATAAGTGTAGTTGCTAAGGGCGCAGTGATAAATAGAACGTTGGGTGAAGCGGTCATAGGCGTGTTTTATCGTGAATAAGGCAAAGCTATTGACCAATCAGAATCAAGGATTGGAACTAACCATTTAATAATGACATTTAGCAACCAACTGCAGATACATGAAGTTGGGAACGCTGCCTCCGTTTACGGTATATCTGTCACGCACCCATTGTGCTTTCATACATAGGCTACTCTGTTTATATTTAAACTATGGTAATCGGTAATCTGCCAAAAATGATGGTTTCCACGTTTTTACTATAATAAAATCATGGTAATTTTCCGAAAGGATCCACTTTTTGTAAGAGGGGACTACTATAATTGTATTATATGCATGTGAATTGTTTGAATGTTTATATATACTTTGTGCGTATTTATTAGGTTTCATATGCACGTGAAACATGTATGCAAGTAGTTTTATCTATTTATCTGAAGGTTATTAAGAATGATAAGAATTCATTCAGCTTTACCGAATCTTTCTGATAACGTACGAAAAAATGAAGGAGGAGGAGTTACTACCGCAGGAGGAGCGAGTACGAGTCATACAACACTATACCACACTGTTTAACTTATGATTCACTACATGTTTGTGTCATTTATATAATATGCACGCGCCTATTTCCAACATAACACAGAAGTCTTACTTGCATCCAAAAACACACTTCTTCTTTTGTGCCATTTTTGAGTTTTGAAATTAAACAAAGCTGTCGCGTGACGTGATGTTTGTAAGTTCTAGCGTCTCCCTCTGATTGACAGGTGGGCGGGGTTTTCCGGGGGAAGTCCCCATAAAAAGAAGTGATACGTATAGACGGTTTCAGCAGTAACAACATAAACAAGGGGCCGTCGTGGTCTGCACGTAACTTCCGGTAAACTCTGCTAAGAATAAATAACAACAAAGTTCTTTAAACTTAGTTTTTTTAAGAGGCTTTTGTTCAAGAGATCAGTTTAGCAACTAGTCAGACCATTCAAAAAAATGAAAACCGGAAGTAAAGTTCGGATCCAGACGTGTATCGCGTCAGCGCACGTGCGTCCGATGAAACCGTCTATAGAAACCCCTGAAACATCAGCTGGACCCATAA
Source organism: Misgurnus anguillicaudatus (assembly GCF_027580225.2). Classification (NCBI taxonomy): domain Eukaryota; kingdom Metazoa; phylum Chordata; class Actinopteri; order Cypriniformes; family Cobitidae; genus Misgurnus; species Misgurnus anguillicaudatus. The sequence continues at coordinate 5,632,570 of NC_073340.2, read as the reverse complement.
TCGAAAAACATCACATACATGAAATGATGGTAAAATTGTCATGTTTTCTTATCAATCCATGAACATTTATTAAAAATAAATGCACTGTCACTTTAAATGAGCAAGAATAGACCCAACGCAGAAATCGCTACAGCTGGGTGTCCTGAAAGAAATGCAGGGAAACCAGTCTAATACTGACGTTCCCTATCTATCATTGTGGAAAGGTTTTGTTACATTGATTTAATCAACATCCATATGAACACACACACATATCAAATTATTGTGTGTGTGTTCATATGGATGTTCACAATAAAATGACATTACATTTTAATATCAGACATTGATTCTTCACTCCTACCTGTCCTGTTTTATCTTACCACCAAGCAGAGCTCTGATATACCTTTATTGCTCGACAGATGACAGTAAGTGTGTTTTTGTGTCTATTGACTTACTGCTAGATGACTGATATCATGTGTGTGTCTACAGACTGCAGTGTGTGTATGAATGCCTCTGAAAGGAAGAACATTGAACTAAAACATATGGATCTTCACTCAAAGTCTTTGATATAGTGTTATATTGTTTGTTTGTGCAAAATATAAAGGAGCTAATTGGTGAAATCACACAGTTACTCATACGCTAAAACTGACCCCTATATTATTTTAAACCTATTTAGCTTCTGTGACAGGGTGAATTTTTGAAAAATATCCTATTGAAATCCAAAATAAGGACTTCTCTAACCATAAAAAGATGCATGTCCACAAAAGGACCACAAAAAATGAGCACTACAAACATAATCCATATGATTTTGACACAAAGGATCAAATTTTATGAAGCCATGCTTGTGTGAGGAACAGACCAAAATAAATCTTCTCTTTGCTTTAAGGTTCAAAAATTGCATTATTATTTACTGATGATATTTGACAGAGATTTGACTTTATTGGTGATTCAAGTACACTCACCTAAAGGATTATAAGGAACACCTGTTCAATTTCTCATTAATGCAATTATCTAATCAACCAATCACATGGCCGTTGCTTCAATGCATTTAGGGGTGTGGTCCTGGTCAAGATAATCTCCTGAACTCCAAACTGAATGTCAGAATGGAAAAGAAAGGTGATTTAAGCAATTTTGAGCGTGGCATGGTTGTTGGTGCCAGACGGGCTGTGAGTATTTCACAATCTGCTCAGTTACTGGGATTTTCTCACACACAACCATTTCTAGGATTTACAAAGAATGGTTTGAAAAGGGAAAAACATCCAGTATGTGTCAGTCCTGTGGGCGAAAATGTCTTGTTGATGCTAGAGGTCAGAGGAGAATGAGCCAACAGATTCAAGCTGATAGAAGAGCAACTTTGACTGAAATAAGCACTCGTTACAACCGAGGTATGCAGCAAAGCATTTGTGAAGCCACAACACGCACAACCTTGAGGCGGATGGGCTACACCAGCAGAAGACCCCACCGGGTACCACTCATCTACACTACAAATAGGAAAAGGTGGCTACAATTTGCACAAGCTCACCAAAATTGGACAGTTGAAGACTGGAAAAATGTTGCCTGGTCTGATGAGTCTCGATTTCTGTTGAGACATTCAGATGATAGAGTCAGAATTTGGCGTAAACAGAATGAGAACATGGATTTATCATGCCTTGTTACCACTGTGCAGGCTGCTGGTGGTGGTGTAATGGTGTGGGGGATGTTTTCTTCGTGACCTGGATGTGCATCCCACAAATCTCCATCAACTGCAAGATGCTATCCTATCAATATGGGGCAACATTTCTAAAGAATGCTTTCAGCACCTTGTTGAATCTATGCCATGTAGAATTAAGGCTGTTCTGAAGGCAAAAGAGGGTCAAACACAGTATTAGTATGGTGTTCCTAATAATTCTTTAGGTGAGTGTATGTCAGTGTGAATTTTTTAGGTCATTTTGGGTGTTTAACCCCTTAAAGTTTCAATGTACTGCAGTGGACGGTTGCTCATTTGTTTATAAATATTACTAGAACAACACCTAACAACCGTAAGAATCTTATTGAAAGAGACGGGTGGTAGTGTTCACCGAGCATAACCCTGCTGGAGCACAAATCTAAAAGCTTGACGTCAATAATGCGTCTATATCGTCCTTCAACTTCAGCTCTGTTTCGTAAAAGCTGTTCTCACCGTGTCCATAATGACCCCAAATTATAGTAGTACTCAACTTTATCCGATGCTGTGCACACTGATTGAATTATGACATAAAATTACAGCAGAAGAGATTTTAAAGCATATTACAGATGCTCTTGAATCGCTTGTTACTATAATGCCAAATGCCAATCAGTCTCCACACTGCCTCCGTATGAAGTCAAACACACCTAATTAGCCATAAACGTATAATTACAATAAACTCTAATGCTGACTCTGATGTGAGAGAGCGCATATCTTCTGGTCTTTTTCAAAATAATCACATCATAAAGACGTAAGCCTACAATACGTACAGAAACGTATAATTACAGTAAACCACATAGTGCTTACTGATGAGAGAACGTGTATCTTCTAGTTAAAAAAAAAAATAAATCGCCTCATAAAGACGTAAGCGTTAAGTGTCCAGGGTCAAGTGTAGTGAGAGTAGAGATGAAACGGTATGACAATTTTACATCACGGTTATAGAGAACAAAATCACAACGATTATGAATAGGTGGTTAATATGTGGTTTTGTGAACAATTTAAAAAAAAATACTGCAAACCAAATTCAAAATTGATTTTAAATGTAAGTGTACTTTTTGTTCACATAAGCATACAAAATAACATTAACAGTAAGCATGACACATATGGAGTTGGGAGATAAGTGTTCATCTAGTTTAGATTAAGCACAAGTAAGTAAATCAGATTTTTATTTAAACACAGGACAAATCAGCAACTCTATGTATGTTGTGAGAAATCGGGTGAACTTTATGACCCAGGAGTAAAGCTGCACGACACATGTGTTCACCGCAATTACTAAGGAAACAAACAGAGCTTTAAACTCATCAGATCGCATCATTTAATGGAAAATAAATAGAAAAGATGGATCTGTCTAAAAAAATATTAAGTAAACATGTGTCAATGCAACTATTTTCATAAATGTGCACATTTTTCAGTGAAGCACTGTCATCAAAAACACATGGGAGCAGATGGAAATTAATGTGTTTGTTTAACGTTATTGCTTAAATTGGTTGATACTGGACAGGGGTTTTCTAGCTGTGATGCTGATACGGTAAACGGTAATACTAACCATTGGGCCTTTTTATGGCGGTTAACTATTAAACCGATAAGTACGTCCTAATATAAACACTTCAGGATTTTCAGTGGGCTTGGCAACCAAAGTATTACCTGCTTGCACTGCAATGAAATTTGCATATCCTTGAAAGGGAACATATCCCCATATATCCAAATTCACACGTCTCGATCAGAGAGCTAAAAATAGCTGAAGGAAATTGGAGGGAAATTGCTGGTTTTCTGCCTGTGCGACTGACAGCACGTTTGTGAGCCAGGACTGGATTTGGTGTTGCTGTCTAATTGCGCTTTTGCATTGATTGATTATCGATGGGCACGCTAGGCCATCTTTTGACACTTGTGACAGTTTGTCTGCACCTCTGCGAGTGTCCTTAGGGGTCTTTGTGCCTGTGGTTATATAAGCTTCATAACTCAAGGGCTTAGTGCTTTCGAGCCAATGCAAGACTCATTCTGGCACAGGGGAGCTTCACTGAAGACATTGTTTGTTTTACCGATGCTCATATTTAGGGGTGCACAAGAGGATCTATCATGCAGTGATTAATGTGCTACTTGAAACTGTGTGCTTTTTTATCACATCCCATGTGTTTTTGGTGATAACAGTAGAGTCTTACAGAATTTTGGCATATTTTTGCTCTAAATTGCTGGCCAAGAACTGACCAATGTGGTTGCATTGTTAGTCAGACAGCTACCTACCATCTGACTGACAAAGATCAAACAGACTTAGGCGGTTTTGTGGGAGGAGCGGCAGGTACACTACATTTCCAAATTATAGGGACACTTGCTCATTTTTGTTTTTAGAAAAATACCAAACTGGGAATTGACTCAAAAATCCTCATGAAAAACATTTCAGTCAAGTGAACCTAATCATTTGAACAGTAGTGTAAATCCAAAAATAACTACGACCCAATCAGAGAAACAGCCAATCAGAGCAGAGCTCAACATTATTATTAATGACCCTTTCAAATAAGGTAATAATAGATCATTTCATTCTAACGGCATGCGAAACCGTTGGCGACCGTATGGGTGTGTCCAGTGACGCGAGAAAGTTAAGAAAAGTTTAACTGTATGCTAATTGTGAGCGAATTTTGGCAGCGACTACCAATGAGAACGAAGCAGTTACTGGAGTGGATGGTACTCATTTGTTTATGACAACCAGATTTAAACACAACTCATTGAAGGAGACGGGCGGCACACAGCGATAACGTCGCTGTCTGTCTGAATGAGGGGTAAGGGCAAAGATTGTAAATGGACACGTATAAACTAGGGATGTTAACAATTAATTGATCTTCGATTAATTGTCAATAATAATTAAATCGATAAAACTTAACGATTGTCAAATAGAGCGAGATCATGCATATGTGTGCGGCGCCTGCGCAAAACACATACAGCCGGAGAAAAAAATGAAGTGAGCGCGCAGAAGTTAAACTAGCCATGATCACAATGATGCTCGATGCCAAACACACCCCTGGGCTTTTTAACCTCACGCGAGACGATGCTGGCTGCCACCGCAATGAAATGGCATCCGCAGTGGATCTGATAGGGTCGATACAGAAAATGCAAATACGGTTAGGATACCGAAAGCAAAGATGCTTTTCAGGGAAGCCTGCAAGATTAGCATATCAACGCTGCTATACACAGGAAAGGAGACCAGAAGCCGTTTTTAATGAACAGATTAAAATGTAATCTTACATTTTGGCAAGAAACTGTAACTGACTGTTGTAACACTCTGAGCGCCCGCAACATATCACTGATCATTATTGACTGGTGGAGGTATGTTTTCTAATGGAAGGTTGCCATTTCCATAATATAAGAATCTTTGCTGAAAGTATGCCGCAGGTCTAAGCTGAGGTGACGATGGGAAAAGTGCCCTTCGTGTGCTTCTTGGATATAATTACAACAAACGGTGTTTCAACGACTTGGAAAGCGATGTGAACAACTACAAAAATAACACTTGATGATAATGAAACTTTTATTTTGACATGCAGTGTTGGTCAAGCTACTTAGAAATAGTAATTAGTTACTGATTACTGAGTACTCCTCCAATACTTATTTTTAAAAGTAATTAGTTACTTTACTAGTTACTTTACTAAGTTACTTTTCAAAAACATGATGCACGACCTGAATATGCTACAGTATAAAGCAAAAGACCTTTCAGCCTACTTCTATTCTTTCTGTATATTCCATCATCTTAAATTGAATCAAATGAAACATTCTCTCTTTTTACTTATCAACACGCACTAATTTGTGGGTGTGATGACGTCGTTTTTTTTAACGCTGCTAACAATATCTATATAGCCTACTGTCTACAAACATTAATAATATTAACATTACTATACATTGTTTAAAAGGTCTACGGGCATCAGTGTACGGTCTCTGTTTTGAGAGACAGATGCTCTAGCATCATAAATGTAGTATTTAGTTACAGAAGTCCAGATGACAACATGCAAAATATAAACGGGACGACTTACCTTAGTGTTAATATAATGATCGCGAGTCGAATCCAGTCTGTTTTAGATGTGTGAATAACCCATAAAAACCTTCTAACAGAGTTCATCAAATGACCATTTTTGTCCATAAATGCATATAATCCATGAAATATAGATATATTGTCTGTTGTTTACATCAGATTTCGCGTGAACGTGTATGAGATGGAGCCGCAGTGGTCATGTCAGCTGGGGTTCGGGGGTTTTTCAGTAATTTTCATATTTGAGGTGCACCCGAGGGGAGTAGGATTTGTCCGGGTAGTCGGATTTCGGTACAACACTGACAGCGCGGCGCTCATATGTCATTGTCACACAACTCGCATCACGACACAAGACAGTCTCACGAAACAAAATCAAGGTTAAATAATGCAGTAACGCAGCCTGCTTACGGGGAAGTAACAGTAATCAAATTACTGGTTTTACAATTGTAATCCCTTACTTTACTCTTTACTTGAAAAAAGTAATCGGATTACAGTAACGCGTTACTTCTAACAGTCAGTTTACTTTCCATATACGTAGATGACTTTTCCCTGACCTCTAAGGAATTTATTGTGGAATTTTTTTCCGTATTAACATGATGACAAAGGGTACAACCCAACATAGCTATTAGTATAGCTCAAAAATAGCTGGACAAGCACTTTAGACAGATCTAAAGAACACTTGTTTTGTCTGTGTCTGCGTCAGAAAAATAATTTGACTCACTCCAGTTAAACAGAGGAACAAAGGGAGAATAAAAACATGTTTGCCTGAGTAAAAAATTATCTGCAATTTAGTTACAGTAAAAGGGGAGATGCAGCTGGGCCATTTATCTTGTGTTAAGTATTCTGTGAGCAAGAGTTTGTAACCCAGATTGACGTTCTGTCTAAAATCATATGGTTTAAAGAAGAAAAATGTGCTCACTGATTTCTCACAAAGCAATCTTGTAAAAGACAAGACAAGAGTGCCGACCACCAGTATGTGTGTTTGTAGACATCACTTGCAAGGAAATATGACGCACTGTTTTCTCCATCTGCCTTTAAATGCATCTATGGTTCCATTATCATGCAAATATATTCAGAAAGCCAGCATTGGTTAGTGAATCATCTGTCATTACAATGTCTGCAGGGCTAAGGGTCTGGATGAGGTTGATGTCACGGCAAATGTTAAATGGCACTCAAAAGACAAACATGAACAATAAAGACGAACAATTACAAGATGTGCACAAGATCCTGTCTCAGCCCCCCGGCAACCACCTGATTAGAAAAGCCTTCTTACAATTGTATTAATATGCAAATATATGTATATGAGAATTAAGAAAGGTCTTTTAGTGTACCATCATTATAATACCTCTTTGCTTTGTCAATTTAGTTTATTTAAAACAGAAAAACAGCATGTGGTTTTAGACCGTCAACGACATGTTGATTTATACAATTAACGCATTATAGCGATGACGCTGGTAGTGACGATTCTCTCAGACTAATCAGTGATCTAGTGTGTTTTCGTGTCACGTTTGGTTAGGGTCCCTTGGAACCCCAACCGAGATGGTACTAAAAAAAGTATTGGGTACTACGTACTAAACCCAGTGGAAAAGCTCACAAAAGTAAGCTGACACGACCCAAACCGTGGGATACTATGCAATGGAAAAGTGCCATAATAAATGACTGTCTTTTAGTGTTATATCTTACCAAACTAAAAACCACAAATCAGCATTATGAAAACATTAGCAATGTTTCTGAATGTACAGTGGATGACACACACACACACACACACACACACACACACACACACACACACACACACACAGTCATTTTGATAAGGTGTCTGACCTTTTGAACCCATCATGTAAAAAAATGGGGTTAGATTGAGTCAAGCATATTTATGGATAATCGTTCACATAACTAGCTGAACACACGAACGCATCTGTTAAATGAGCCAAAGGCAATGATTTTTTTGTGATCAGTTTGACATTTGACCTGTGGTGTCTTGTGGCTTAAGACAAGCTCCATTAAGCATGTGTCCGGTTCAGTAGGAAATAGCGTACCACCAGTCTGTAATTGTAAATGTTTCTTTTGATCATGAAAATGATTACTGAAAGTGATTGTTTGAAATTACTTTTGTAGGCAAAAATATAATTGTGTCAACATTCATTTCTTTCATTAGAAAAAATATTTTAAAGGGCACATATTATGCCCATTTTTAAAAGTTGTAATACAGTCGCATGTGTGCCTAGAATGTGTCTGTAAAGTTTCAGCTCAAAATACCCCACAAATCATTAATTATAAGTTAACATGTCCAAAGTGTTATTATATGTGTACATTTAAATGCAAATACAGTGCCCTCCACAATTATTGGCACCCCTGTTTAAGAAAAAGTCCACGAATTAGGAAAAAAAATATATATTATAAAATCACATGTTCCACAATTATTGGCACCCCTAACAATTCCTATGAAAAATAATAAAAAAAAAGTTTTAAATATATTTTTCTGTAGTTGCTGAAGTTGGTCAGGGTATCTAGGAAGTTTAAATTAGTAATTCATGACTTCCTGTTTCCCTGGAGTATAAATATGACGTGACGAAGAGGTCTAATTCTCTTACCCATTTGTCATCATGGCAAAGACAATAGAACACACCATTCAAGTTATGCAGATAAGTCAGATGTGTGTCGACCTTCATAAGTCAGGCAATGGCTACAAGAAAATAGTCACTCGCCTTAACTTGCTCGTATTTACAGTCAGAGGAATCATTAAGAAGCTTAAAACAACTGGAACAGTGACAAACAAGGCTGGAAGAGGTCCCAAGTTTAACGCACAGTGAGGAGTATGGTTAGAGAAGTAAAAAATTTTCCTAAGTTTACTGTCACAGAATTGCACCAAAGAGTGGCATCAGGGGTTACAAAGTCTCCATAACAATGATCAGAACCTCTATATACATGCCAACAAGCTGTTTGGGAGGCATGCAAGGAAAAAGCCTTTTCTCACAAACGTAAACATCTGGAGTTTGCTAAGCGGTACTGGAACTTCAACTGGGATCATGTGCTTTGGTCAGATGAGACTAAGATTGAGCTTTTTGGCAACAAACACTCTAAGTGGGTCTGGCGTAAAACAAAAGATGAGTATGCCGAAAAGCACCTCATGCCCACCGTGAAGTATGGTGGAGGATCTGTGATGCTGTGGGCCTGTTTCTCTTCCAAAGGCCCTCAGAACCTTGTTAGGGTGCATGGCATTATGAATGCTTTGAACTACCAGGACATTTTAAATAAAAACCCAAGGGCCTCTGTCAGATAGCTGAAGATGGGTCGTCATTGGGGCTTTCAGCAGGATAATGATCTAAAATATGTGGCAAAATCTACACAAAAATGGTTCAGCAGTCACAAACTCAAGGTCCTCCCATGGCCATCTCAGTCCCCAGACCTCAACCCAATCGAAAACCTGTGGGGCGAGCTAAAGAAGAGAGGACCCAGGACACTGGATGATCTAGAAAGATTGTGCAAAGAAGATGGTCAAAGATCCCTCTCTCTGTGTTCTCCAATCTTGTGAAATGTTATAGGAGGAGATTAAGTGCTGTCGTGTTGGCAAAAGGGGGTTGTACAAAGTATCAATATCAGGGTGCCAATAAATTTGGAACGCATGATTTCAAGTTTTTTTTTCTGGACGTGTAAATTCTTTGCCACCAAAGTAATGTACTTGAGTCAAAGGTTGGATTTTTGTCTTTTTTTGCATTTGGGTTCTATGTTGTTTAAATAAAAAGGAGAATTTTTAGAAGTCCACGACCACATATTAAACGGGTGCCAATAATTGTGGAGGGCACTGTAAGCTTCTGTTCCACTCCCTAATCGACAGTGTATGCTTTTGGTTAAAAACAGATCTGAATCCTGCATACAATCTTAGCTGCAGTGTGAAAAGTGAAGCCAAAACGTCTCGATCGCCCCTCAGTGACTGGTCCCAGTATAGAGACAGAGCGCAGCGCGTCACAACCTGAAAACCACGCCCACCGGGGGGGAAAGCAATCCAACAGTCTCCATTGACTTTGTATTGCAAAAGGCCGCCTCCTTGTCATTTCTGGCTTATAACAAAAAACTGAATAATGCCTAAAAGCTGCTTTGGGACAATATGTACAGCTAACAAGCCAAAGAACCCAGAAATAAGTTTTTATAAGCTGTCGAGCCGTAAAACCCAGTCTTTAAGGAGAATAAAGTGGATCGCCGATTGCGTTTCCCCCTATTGGACGCAGTTTTACTAATAGGAGTACTATGAAAAGTTGCCTGTTTCCATTTCTGTGTCTAGACGCTCGTTTTTTGAGGTCGACAGCTTATAAAAAATTATTTATTTATTTTTTTGGCGTGTTAGATGTACACCTTGTCACACAGCAGCTTTTAGGTATTATTCTGTTTTTAAGTTTAATCTGTAAATAAGTTTTTATAAGCTGTCGACCCCAAAAATCGAGCGCTCAAAGACACAAAAATGGACACAGGCAACTTTTCACAGCACTTCTATTAGTAGAACTGCGTCCAATAGGGGGAAACGTAGTCGGCGATCCACTTTATTCTCCTTAAAGGCTGGGTTTTACGGCTCGACAGCTTATAAAAACTTATTTCTGGGTTCTTTGGCTTGTTAGCTGTACATATTTTCACACAGCAGCTTTTAGGCATTATTCTGTTTTTTGTTATAAGCCAGAAATGACAAGGAGGCGGCCTATCGCAATACAAAGTCAATGGAGACTGTTGGATTGATTTCCCCCCCGGTGGGCGCGGTTTTCAAATTAGCATAACGGCGCTCTGTCTCTATTGGTCATAAACCCCGCCTCCCCCATGTTAATCAACGGGACTTGAGACCAACTTACAATTTAGTTACACTTCAATTATCTTTTTTCCGAAGCTGGTTTCTGTTATTTACTGTAGTTTTTATCATGCTGATGTAAATTCAATTGTTTGTTTTTAAAATAAGTTTGTTTTTAGTTAGTTATTGCTATAAAAACGCTGGTGTCACGTCATGATTGACAGCTGTGATATGCTTATTCTGAGAGAGCGAGGGCGGGGTCTTGATTTCGCGGCTTTAGTTCCTGCTCACTACTGTGCAGGACTGATCCCGACATCACTACTGCGCAGACTCAAGATGTAGACACTGTATCGGGACACTGGCGGCTTCACTTTTCACCAATGGAAGAGAGCGAACGGGCGTCGTCCATCTTTTTTTCCAGTCTATGGTTTAAATAGCGTACAATGTAGACGTATTTGCAACATTTAATCGTAGCACTATTACATTTTTAAAGCTAAACACGTTTTACATTTACAAATCTTTCAAGATTGCTGCTGTATAATTTACCTTTAACCATTTTATCCAAAACCACCCTAACCCTACCCCAAACCTTACCCTATATCATGCAACGTAATGGACATAGGAATTTATTTATAACATAGTTACAATATATCACTTAAAAGATATTTATACATTTCAAATGCAATCCTTCCCAAAAACATTTACTTTTGGAAATTAAAAGCATAGCAGATAGACAACATTTAAAATTTTAAACGAACATCGACTGTGAGACGGCAATGTCGCAAATCTGTGATGTAGCACGCAAGAGCCAATGAGCTTTTGATATCACTGTCGTAAAGCAATGGGTCTTAAAGCTTCTTGAGGCACGATATTTGAATTTGAATATATAATGAACCCAAGATTTGACGTTTATGGTCACTGATGAAAACTAGAATCAAGATCGCTGGATAAAGGGCTGAATTTGGATCTGCTTTTTACTTTTTATTATACATACAGAATGAGTGAATGTTTCTAAACATTTAAACAGTAATGTACAGCGGTTCAAAAGCCAGCCTCAGAGACAGACATGGACTATGTGAAGCATACTGCTACGATGAAATGTTTGTTCAAAAACAAAATGGCACTTGCATAGTTGCACAGCTCTATCAAAAACAGCTAGATAGACAAATCTGAACCTGGCGGCTCCCTATATTGTCTTTGTCACAACATCTTTAATGGAGCAGACTGTATTATGTACACTCCTGATATGAAAGTACTTTTATAGTGTATCAGTCGATGTTTTGCAGCTTTAAACTGTATTCAGGTCAATTTTGGTGACATGATGTGTGTCGTACATTTGTTCCTGTCAGATTCTTTCAGTCTGAGTGAGTTTCAGAGATGGGCCTGTAGGGACAAGTTTTTTTTTTTTTTGGGGGGGGGGGGGGGGGGGGGATCAGGGCTCTGCATTTTAGATTTGTTGCTGAAACATGTTTTAGCAACAGGTGGTAGACTGAAAGCGTGATTGCAGAAGAGTGAGTCCTGAACAGAACAAGAGAGCATGACTCACAAAGTGGTCATGGTGGTCCTAATCAAAGTTTTATTATGAAAAACTAACCGATGCATACATTCCCCATCTCATTTTTCTTAGATTTAAGAAATGCATGATATCTGGGTCAAATGTGACCCAGTTTGTAAAAACCCAACTAAAATCATTTCACATTCTGTAAAAATATAACCTTGATATCTTAAATATTGACTGACTAATTTTGATGCTCCAAATCTCATAATTAGATTCAGGCTAAAGTCTCGATTTTACAAAGAGGGCCACAAATTCAATTCAATTAGAATTCGCCACCAAATCTGTGAAATGCGTATCCACAACACAGTACTCCATTTTGTGTTGCAGGAGACGATGAGTATGGGCAACAAAAAAGTAATTAAATTGATGTACGAGGTTGAGAGGATGCTTGGGTAAAAGACGTGGGCACAGATGGAGAACAGGTCTAATTTCCAGATTGGAAATTTGATAGGATTGCGTTTTATTGTATTGTAGAAGATGGATTAGAAGCTCGATATTGGACTTGGATAGAAAAGATCCTGAAGATCAGATATCTTTCTCTGAACATCTCAATCTGTTCTCCATTTTTCAACCTGTCTAAGATATTTCATAAGGTATTTGGTGTACTCCAGATGTCAAAATGATGGACAATATATGGGAAAGAGGGTATCCTCAGACACTAGTCCCTCCTTTAAAGTTTTGTTTGTACTCGCACTTTGCTCTGCACCACGAGCCTCTGCTAATCGCGCAAACATCTCAAAAATAGTTTATAGATGTATATTTCTGATCCGTTTTTAACTTTTGATCCGTTAAAATATTTTAACTTGTGCAACTGCACCGCATGGAAGTGATGCATTTTTAATGTATCCCAATCAAAACCCTATGTAAGGTGAAAATGATTCATCCTTTTTTGTTTAACTTTATCAGTAACACTTAATTCCTTAAAAATTAAAAAGATTGATTAATTAATTAAGTTATAAATTATTAATTGAATATGAATATGTTATTATTTTAATCTTGCCTTCATTTGTTCTCTCCCAAAAAATTGGAAGTCTTTGTCATATATGCCTAGCTGTTTCATTCATTTGCATTAATTTATTTACCCCACTATGGTGAATATTGGAATGAAGCCTCTTGTGCTGAAATGAGCTTCTCTTCTATGTTGGCACGGATTTGCGATAAACTGTAACTTCATTACAACTGGCACTAGGGGGCGAACTCCTTCAGTCTTGTCCAAATGTCGTGTACAGTGGAAAGGCGGCTTAAGCCTTCAAACATGATATTATTGCAACTATGACCTTTAAATGAAATATTTAATTATTTCTGTAATACCACTATTTTTAGTCAATCTTAATATTTGTTACACTAGATTGCCTATTATTAAAGGAACAGTATGTAGGATTGTGGCCAAAACTGGTATTGCAATCACAAAACTTGTGGCTAAAACTGGTACTGCAATCACACAACTGGTGGCCAATACACAACATGACAACATAAACATCAGTTGAGGGCTGCAACTCCACTTTTTAAATGACAATATCCTGGCCAGACCACTGTTGTCAGTGATATAAGTATTTGAAATGAAAATGATTTCTTAATGTCTAGTGACATATCAGGGCCATTTTATGATTTATTGATATACATTTCTTACATACTGTTCCTTTAAATATTCCCCATTCCCTCCTCGCCGTTCCTCTCACATCATTCACGCCTATTTAAGTTGCATTTTTCAAAACGATAGTAAGTTTCTGAAAAAGCTGTGTTTTATGACTCTTTCAATTGACAATATAAATATCTGATGGTGTCTCTTTAATGCTAATCAAACAACAAAAAATCCTTCATCTTGGTTGATTAACTTTTATAACATTAATAAGGATCAATCTATATTTAATTTACACAGTAAAGACTATGCAGTAGAGATGCACGGATCAGCTGAAATGTCACCCGTATCCACTGCTTCAAATATATATTTCACACGCCACCCACCCACACCATAATCTAACTTAGATATTTTAATTACTTCCCAGCACTAATAAAAACATAAATCTTCAATGCAAAATATCTTCACCGTCCTTAACATTTTTGAGTGAGAGATAATTTGGTATTTTTAGTACGAGTCCCTCAGAATTGTTTGCACCTTGATATCTTTTGTTCGGTAAAATGTTAATGTGTGGTACACATTGTGAGCAATGGTTATGACGTAAATGTAACAAATGTAAAATCCATCTTCATTTGTTGGATCGCTCTCTTTGAACCACTCATCAGTCACACACACGAGTCCAATCCTCGTATCTCATTGCACACGTGACAGTTTCGAGAGAGCCCAGCTGTGGATTTCTACTAATCAAACATTGCTCATTATGCATCAGATAATGAATGAGGCTTTCAGCTGATTGGAGCTATTGGAGACATTGTGATAAGCCATTATTTCAATTATAGTCCTACTCATCCCAAGATGTGTAGAAATGCATTAGATTTTCTACTTAATATAAATTCTCAGAACCCATTTCATTACAAATGTGAAAGCTTTATTTCTACGGTTATACCTCTGTTCAGTCTAGTACTTGAACTTTTAGGTAATTTAGGTTGCTTTTGTCCAAACGCCGTTTAAATCCACTTAATCTTTTAAATTTAACCACTTCTTTACAAAAGAAATTGTACTGCCACTGTAACACTTGAGCAATCAAATCACGTAAACTCAGAGCGGGCACTGTGAACCTAGACAAGTTCAATTTACTTAACCCTCCTATTATCTTTGGGGTCAATTTGACTCCATTCAAAGTGTAACGTCTGCAGATAAATGATTGACAAAAATGTTTTTTTTTTTTTTGCTTTACAATTTATGACTTTGTCTAATTTAATGACGACCAGTCTGTAAACCTTAAATTTACATGATAATATTTTTTCAATGTCCTCTACAAATTTAGTAGCATCGGTGTTCTTGGGGGTCAATTTGACCCCAGGCTCTTTAAGCTGTATAAAACAGGAGAATTATCAAACTTTTACATACTAATTTTACATTTGATTTTGGTTGTTTTTGGGTAATATTGAGGTCACTATAACACAATATTCAAGCGCACTTAAATAGATCCAGGCACGTCAGCGCAGCAGCCAGTTGAAAATACTTTTTAGAATGTCGCGTCAGAAAGCGTGTTGGAAAGGAGGAGAACGGCGTCACGGTCACATTTTCCGTGTGGTTTTAGACGGCAAATGTGAACCTCCCCTTATTGCTGCCAATGTCATCAAAATGTTTCCAGGGCCCACCAGATATGTTCTCAGCCATCTCCAAGATATAAAATCAGCATTTGAGCTTTTCATTACACCATCAATTGAAAATGACATACTTGAAATGAGAAAATTAGAAGGGAGGAGGGTGTAGGGGACACTTGGAAAGTCTGATGTGACTGACTTGCAAGCCTACATTGGGTAGCTCGTTTTGGCAGGAGTGTACAAGGTTGTTTTTCTTGGAGTCATATTTATGTTACTATCCAATTTTAGGTCAATCAGTGAGATTTTATGGTGATTTGCAAATTTGTCCATAGTCATGGAATAGGTATTCTGGATGTATAATGGATGGCAAGTGAGGGGTGGTGGGTGTTAAGTGATGTTAACTTCATTGTTAAAGTACAGACAATATCTGGGTTAACAGTGAGGGTTTAAACTGCACATGTGAAAACAGTGTGTCAGTCAAACACAACCCGCATTAAAGGGGCAGTGAATATGTTGATTTTATTGTTTTATACTGTTGTCTGAGGTCTACTTATGATGTTCGCGTGTTTTTTTACATTTTACATAAATATCAAAAGCAATAAGTAATAGGCTATTTTGTAACATGGATTAGTGGCTCTCTGGAGAAATGGTTCGTTTGAAGGGGCGGGCCGCATTGAAGACCTGGACATAAACGCCCCCCGGCTATGATTGGACAGCTTCATTCCTCGTCATTACATGTGGGGAAATGTTTTAAAAACATTAATGTGTAAAAATAGCAGCCGAACACAAATGTTTGAGCCACAAAAGATTCTGGGTGCTAAAGATGTATAGTAAAGTAGAAACAAAACTTTAAACTAGATGTGACTAAATTATCGTATACAACACAGTAAGCGCGCATCAGAATCTAAACTGCGGCTGATAAATCCTTATCAATAACTTTGTATATTTCTATTGTGCTTGTGAGGTTGCTCTTACATACACGTAATGTTACATACCACAGTTATATGATAAAAAAGCTTTGTTGAGTGTTTGACCTTTCAAACGCAACTCGCCTAAATTACCGTATACAACACAGTAAGCAGGCATCAGAATCTAAATTGCGGCTGGTAAGTCCTTCCTCATTACTAACTTTGTACATTTCTACCGTTAAATTACAGTCATATTGTTAAGTGTTGTACTTATTGTTGTGTTATTAATCGTTTAATGTTTTTAGTAAATTAAAACAGTCAAACATACGTGTTAAGACATGGATGTTACAACAGGACATCTCTTACAAAGCAATAGTGAAACGCAGTAACTTAAATAAAGTAAAATGTTTTACTTATTGTGTATACTGCTGTGTCATTTTTGTCAGATCCAATATTAGTGGTGATTTTAATCACAATCTCTCTGCAAATCCAGCATCGACTTCTTCACAAATGAATCTGCAGTACACAAAGTAAACAAACACTCCCCACACGAGCTGAAACTTCTTCAAAAACAAACTTTATCCACACATTCCTAATGTTATGTTCCGAGCCTCCGAGTTAAGGTTACACAGCGTCTGTGTTTTTCCCAGACGGTTCTTCCACAACCGAACACTCAGTTTTCAAAGTTACTCATAACAGATCACTGCGTCAAAATAAAAGTCTTTCAGGAAAATGTATTTAAAAGTCATTTTGGTTACATTTGGCAGTCTTTAAAGATTGTTGAGACACTGCATGTTTTCCTTTGCCCCTGGCCCACACTTGTGTCATGTGAAGCTGTGGTCGGGGCTACAAAAGTGGTTGTTATATTTGGGGAGGTGTTTCAATTCTACTCTGACGACACATTTCAGCACATTCCTGACTCAACTATTTTCTTGGCTTGGTGCCAAAAACTGTTATATTTCAGTAGAACGGATGTTTCCAGTTTTGAAACTTGCAGGATGTTCATTTAAGTATGATGACCTCTTATATAACAAATTATCAAGTTAAAATTTAATGTTTGATTCACCGCTCCTTTAAACTTTATATGTTTTTTTATATACTTTATGCTGATATTGCAACACTGCTTTTTACCTGGACAAGACATCTTTGTGTGATTTTAATGTTTGGTAGAGCCACCTTGCTTTTCGGATACATATTATGGCAGACACTTTTATCCAAACTGATATACAAGTTATTCAAGGTTAACTGATGATTATGCAAACCCATTACATTAGAGTTGCAAGCATTATGTCTATCAATTGAGCTATAGGAACATATTACCCCAGAACAACAATTATAATCATATTCTAGGATCTGATGACACCAGCAATATCAATGGTGTTAATTTGCCCAATGAAAATAGCCGCTCGAGTCTATCGCTGCATCTGTTGGTCTGTTGTGGTGTATAGTGC